>NW_009648648.1:377890-435872 GCF_000708025.1 Charadrius vociferus
AGGATGATACTGAAAAGGAAAACTACAACTTTGTTGTGTTTTTTTGTTTGTTTCATTCATTTGTTTGTTTGTTTATTTTGGTCATCCCTAAAGGTGTACATTGCCCACCCAGGAGAAAAAGAATGGTAGTTTTGTTGTTCTTCCCATGTTGGCCAGCCAGAATATTCTGGATTTTTCCTCCAAGCTCATACAGATAAGGCAGTTTACCTTCTAAAAAACTCTTACCACATGTGGCCTCCCAGTACAGTCTGTTTCTCTTTGTGGCTTGGACCGTGCTGTTGGAGTAAGGTCACTGCAGACCTAATGTGCCGTGGTCCTGATGTGTAAATGTAACTGTGTGATGCTAAAAACAACTAATAATGATCTTGAAAGAAGAATAACTTGTTGTCTTTTTCCAAATAAGCAGAGGAAAAAAAAAATCAATGCAAAATTTAAAAAGAAAAAAAAACAACCAACCCTACATTTGAAGTATTCCTGTCAGTAACAGTTCTTAAAAATATCCACTGGAGGAGGTTGGAGGATAGGAATTGTTGAGTAATTTCTTTGGTCTACCATATTTTTAATCACAATAATTCACGTGAGTCTATCAATGGTATATCTGCACAGAGAGCATCAGCCAGTCATTGGTAATTGATGTTGCTCCTCAGAGTCCTAGACACATGGGGACTTGCAACTGGAGAACTGAGGACAGCTGTCACAGAGGAATTTGTCATATTATAGAGAGTATTTCTTCATAGTGCATAAGTTCTTAAACCACTTAGGGTGTGGGGTCTTTTTGTTGTGTTTTTTTTTTCTTCCGCAAAAATCATTATCTTAAAATGTTCCTGCCTCATTCAACAGCAATTACTGCTAATATATTTCCATGGTGTAATACTGCAATGTAAATTTAGCTTGCCTGCATGAAGATGCAGGGATTTGCAAGTGTTGCTGAAAGTGTTGCTGTGGGAATCCACATTAAGCTGTGAAAATAAGATCATATATTTTGTCTATAATAAATCAAAAGGGCTCCCGAGACCTTCCACCTTATACTCCAGCCATGCCCAGCCTCGTAAAAGCTGGGTAAACCACAGCACGTAACTGAATTGGTCAAATTGGAAAAATGGGATTCTTGCTGCCAAGTAGGGGCAGGACTATTGGAAGCAGCACCTATATTTTTGACAAAATTTCCCATGTATAAAGTAGAGAGAAAGCCCAGCAAGTGCTATGCTGACCTCCTGTGGGTTTAGGATGTTTGCAGACCAACATAAGCCCAACACTGCTCTAAAGAAAAAATATGTATTTTTGGTGCTATTTCAGCTCACAACTCAACAATTTCTTTCTGCCACCCTGACGACATCCCCATGCCCTGTCCTGGGACTGCAAGGGCCCCGAGGGATGCAGGATGTGAACAAGCACACTCCGGCCAGATGTGTCACACTGCAGTGCGGTATGTGACCACTATCCATGCAGACTGGTGACAAGCACAAGCACAAGGGATGCCCAGGTCCCACGGCCCGACAGAGATGCAGGGATGGCACCATGTGTCCCTGCCCTCTCTGGGGATAGGACTGGCCAAGCTCAGCGTGCTCCAGGCAGAGGGGTACCCTGGATTTGTCACTGGCTTTGGAGACACTAGTGGGGAGGAAAACACCCTATGTGTTTACATTTTCAAAGGAGAATTCCTGCAAAAAAAGCATGACCCAGGAGATGAAGGCAGAGGGGGACAGAGGAGTGTGTTGTATCACTCTGTTTTCACCCATGAGATTAGGGAACTGCTGTTTTGCCGCCTCAAGAACATTTTGCCATTGCCCAGGTGCTCTTCAAGGAAAGGGGCCAAAGCAGCAGCATGCCAAGGCATCAGCGCCAGACAGACTGCAAGGTATGGTAAACCCGACTTAAGTGAAGGAAGGCTTCTTGCCCATATCATTGAGATCTATAACGCCCAGACATTAGGTCACCCTGGCCTCTCTTCCTTAACGGAGCATGCATTCAAGGAAAGCACGTTGTCTTGGCTGTCAGTTCCTGATTTAGCTGCTATTCAGTATTTTCTATTTGCATTTGGCTACACTAACCAAACCCTGCTTGGATGATTGACATTTTTATAAGAGACTACCAAATAGCAGATTACAAATGATTTACGTCTCCTGCAGATTTCTGATGCTTTGAATTTACAAACATTTTCATGACATGCCACAGCTATCTGAATGTTTCCAAACAAAGAGAAACAGAAGCTCACCAGGTGTGAAAGCCTCGGTATTAGTTGGTTATTCCAGAAACTGGAGCTTTGTTATGGAACCAGCTCCAACACTTGATCTATCTTTTAAGCTTTGCTCTATTCCTTTCACTTCCATTGACCACTTCTCATTATTTATCCTCTTACTTGCCCACGTACTTTCACCCTTATGAGTTTTAATTCAAGTGTGCAGAGGTTTTTCAAGTTATGTTGATTTCTAAGACATTCAGAAAGCTTAAGGATACTGTTTTTTAAAAAGCCTTGAATATGAGAGCAACCTGTGCATTTACAGGCTGTGACTTTCAATGAAATGCAGGTACTTCACTTTCCAAGGAACAGCCTGTTGTACCCATTTTCTCCTCTCAGTGATTTTCTGATAAACGCATGCTCATACAGAAAAAAAAAAAAAATCTATTTACTTAAATACCGAGCTGCACCAGCATGACGGTATTGCTCAGTATCTGCAGTCCAGAAAACACCTTCCTGCAGCCAATGCTTGAACTCTGTCAGACTTTGCAAATCCACCACCCTCAAGCAAGCCTCCCCGTCACATGGCCCAATATTCCCCTTGTCAAGGCCATTGCATGTCTACTATAAAACGTCCTTGGCCATCCAGTTCCAAGTTTTGGACAAATGGGTAGGCTTGTTGTGGTGACACAAAAGGTGCCAGCTGAGGTTGACTCTCCTGAAGGTAAAGCCTTAAGCATGGTGCTCAGCAGTAGTCATGACCTAGATCCATTTAAACACCAACCTCCCATAACCTTCCTTTTGGAAGTTCCTCATTTACTCAATTTATTGTAAGCCTCTCTTTTAATATTACATTGTCCATCTGCTAATCTAATTCACTGCAGCCTCGTCAAGACAAGGTGGTTGGCTTCATCACTGAAATTCATGAGTGAACTTTTAATCTCATTTATTGGTCAAAATGGGAGGGCAGAGGTGCCAGCATGGAAATTCTCATGTCCTGATATAAAGCTATTGCAGCTCATTGCTCAGTTGTAGAAAGTGCCAGGCTATTTTATGAGGTGCCCCTAAGGCATACCAGCATTTTCTGCCCTGGGATTAGACCCTCACTAAGCTCCTGAAGTTCTGGTCCAGCCAAGACTGTGCTCCCAGGACAAGGGACTGCAAGGACTGAGTCTTTTCACTGGCTTTACTGTAGGACTCAATGGTTATAGTCACCAAACTCTGAACAAGATCTCAGATTAACATCTGGCGGGAGCCTCCTGCGCCATGCTGACTTCTTGGAAATAGACTTCCACCCAAAGCAAACAAAATCTCCCTTCAGCCAGCCGCAAGGCTCTGTGTCAGTGCCCTGCTTGGAAGCAGGCTGTGGGATGAAGAAGGGGTTGACATCATTGGCCATCGTTTTATTCTGGATGCGCAGTTCTTTAAAGCCTTGTCTCGTGCCGCCCTGGCTGCCACTGAGAACCACCTTCTCGCTCAGGCGTGTGAGCCAAAGCCTGAAGAGGGTTGCTGCAAGAACAGTAAAGTGTTCATCCCACTACATGTGAAAGAAATCTCCAGGGCACCTTTCTTCTGGAGCCTGATCTGCCCACCACTGTCAGTTTAGAGTTTCCCTGTTCAGCAGTGAATGAGCATCCTGATGCTGAGCAAATCTACATCCAGGCACATCAGTGAGTGCCACATTAGCAGCAATTTCTGCTCAGAGCTCCCCATTGACTCCTCAATTAAAAAATGAGATCAGGATCAGCTAAAATAAGCTTTTCAAAAGGTCTTTTCCAGAGAGGAATACCTGTCTTTTGGAACTATTCTTTTCCATATACATGCAGTAGCAGCAAGTAGTGAGTTACTGAAATGCATGTGTGTATGTGCCCATATGTGCACATGAATATATGCATTGTACAGAGATTTTGTTTTGAAACAGCAGTAAGGCACATTTGCCAAATCATAAATTAAAGGCAAGGAGCTATATTAGGCAGGAGATCCAGAACAGAGACCTGCAGGGAAACATCAGTCTCTCATTTGAGTAGGAAAGAGAGTCTGCTGATTGCTGAAAGCAGCTTTCTCGCTCTTTCTCTCCTAACGCAAAATTTTCAGTCTTTAAAGGCAAGCTGTTCCCCGCAAGGATTTGCTAAAAGGATAGAAATGCGAGGGAAGCATTCTTCCTGCAGCAATGCTGCTTGGAGCCTAATAACCTTAACCGACCTTAGGTGTCTCCATGCTCGAGCTCTGTATCTCCTCTTAGCTCATTCTGCAAGAGCTACTTAACCTAATTACAGAGGAGAAGACACCTCAAGACTATGGCAGGCGAGGAAGCGGGGGAGGGCGGACAACGCGTGCTTTCATCCTGTGTCCTCATGCATGATTTGTACAGGATGACAACAATTCCCTCTTCCCTTAAAGAGAGAAAAAAAAAAGAAAAAAAAAAAGGATAAGCTCCACCTATGCGAGCACGGGAGAGACAGCCGGGAGAGCCATGCACCGCTGTGCAGCTGGGCTGCGCTTCCCGGCAGGCTGCGCTCCCGCATCGCCCAGGGCTCCAGCACTGCTGCGTCCGACGCTGGGGACAAATTATGTGGCACGTGTCGGTCTGCCTCTGCAAGCGCCGCACCGGCCCCTGCTCTCCCTATGGATGGAGTCCGAAGGCGAGCGGTGAAAAAGAGTAGAGGACCGCTATGAATTTCCTGCATGGAGATCTTGGTGGCAATAGGACTG
Source organism: Charadrius vociferus (assembly GCF_000708025.1). Lineage (NCBI taxonomy): Eukaryota > Metazoa > Chordata > Aves > Charadriiformes > Charadriidae > Charadrius > Charadrius vociferus. The sequence goes on from NW_009648648.1 coordinate 382,782, forward strand.
TTGAGCTGGAGGCAGTGTGACAGCGGTGGAAAACAGTAAATGATTACGAGGAGAGTGAGCGGTTTTGCCTTTAATTCTTGCAAGAGAAAAACAGGAGGGCACCCGTGAAATGAGCCTGGCAGGAGTTGCCTGAGGAACATCATGAGAGCTGAAGATGGGGTGAAATACAGTGTGTCAGTAGTGCTTTACCTGTATATGAAAAGAAAAAGAATACATAAGAAGAGGCAAATCCCTCCTTAGGTTATATACATGCCTGTAACTTTTAGTAATTGAAAAGTAACTTCTTCAAATGACAACTTAAGCAAAAGGAAAAATTCTCCACAATAGGTTTTTTGCACCTTTTTCTGAAATGCTTATTTTAGTCATTGGGGGAAAAAATATCATAAATAGAGGGGCAGGAAGAGTCAGTACGATAATAGCACTATTCTAGGCATTTCTGAAAGCAGAGCATTGATGAATGGTACAAAACACAATCACTGAGGTCTAAGCCAGGCTGCCGGGCTGTTTTCTGACAAGATGCATATGCGTAATTTGTATTCCTGCCTTTTGCAGGAAAAGAGCGGCAAACTACTTCAGCCATTGCTGCCCGCAGTTTTGAGGCTCACAGGAAAGGAAAAGGGTGGGTTTTTTTCTCTTGGCAGACGAAGGAGATCCTCCCACAGGCCTCTTCCCAGTTCTTGTGTAAGGAGAGCTGCACATAGGTTTTCACGGCAACACACGGAGCAGTTCAGCAGCAGAAATCGTGCCACTTTGCTGGGTAGAGAGGAGCCACACAGTGCTCAATGGGGAACAACAGTGATGCTCTCCCACCCTTTTGTCGTGCCGCCTCAGGTCGCTAGCACGGCGGGGAAGGCAGGCTTGCCCTTTCTCCGCTCTGCGCCTGGTGTAGCAGGCGGTGGAGAGCGATGGGGACAGAGTAAGGATGTGACAGCTCTTCAGATTTGCTCGTATTCTCACTTGGAGGTGAACCAAGCCTCGCAAGTGTTTGTGAAATGGACGTTTTTCAGTGCGGGTGTTTTCAGAACAACCCCCTCTGCTTTGCAGCTGAACCACTGGGTGCCGTCTCTCACGCCCCCTCCTCTTGCCCCAGGCAGTCCTGCCTGGGGCAGCCCCACGCATGGTACACCCCGTCTCACTGAAACCTGCGTGAGATCACAACATGCTGCACTGACGAAAGACTTTGGCTTCCATAAACTTGCTAATGGAGATATATTTGCATTTCATCAAAAAAGTCGCAGCTAGCTGTAACCCTGAAGTGAGACGTGACCTTCAGGCATGGTACAGCAGAAACAATAAGGACAACAGCAGGTCTGATTATTGTACAACAGAGGGTGGGAAGGACAGGTAGAGTCAATAACATGAGTCCTGACCACACCAGAGGGTGCCTAACAAGATTTGACTGCATTCCTGAAAAATTGCAAAGCAATGCCTATAGGAAGCTTTATAGTAATTCCCCTGGGATAGCATCTTTTCCACAACATCTGCTTTTTAGATCTGGCTCTTTCCCAACCTCTGGACAAAGTGTGTAAGTCACCAAATATGCAGAACGGGATTTTTGAAGCAAGTGGTAAGCAATGGGTTTGGGCGGGGGGTGAACTTATTTCTAGCCTAACTCTTCCGAGCTGATTTGATCTGCAAAACCCTGCAGGCATGAACACAGATCTGGGAGGACCCCAAGGTTTTGGCACAGCACTTTTGTCACTCACCCTGCCTGCCGTCAGCAGCCCCAAGGACACGGGGACATCTCTGCGGGGCAAGAGGTCAGGAAGAGAATTGGACTCTGAAATGTCATATAAGCATATGTCTGAAATGTCATATAAGACTCAAATAAAGGGGAAGATCTATCTCCTCCCCAGTTTCTTGATGTAAATGATACAGAATCACTCCAACCACTAACACCATGAAGGGAAGTCACGTAAGATTTGCTACTGATAAATATATTTCACCATCCATACGCCTTCAGACTTTCTCCTTCAGAGAGGCAGAAAATCTAGAGATCCATTTATACAGCCCAAATTCCAAAAACGGACTTCTGTGGCTACAGAGGTGCCCCAGCACATAATGCACTCAGTCCTATGCCATGCTTTTTGTCTCCGTGTTTTACTGAAACGCCATTAAATACTGCCTGTTGTGTAAGCATGTCTGCTTCAGAGTGGGATTTGAGAAAGCCTCAGTCACATTTATGACTTGGAGCTTGATATTATTCACAGAGGGAGTTTTTTGGCTGGGTGTGTGGAAAGGCATCATCCTGCCAGAACTGCCACCGCCGTTTTTCCCCCCTCTCCGTATTGACACGGGTTGCAGATGCTCTGACCTCTGGTGGCAGCAGAGGGGAGTTACAGAGGTTTTTTGTGGTGATCGGTGTGACAAGATCAGGAATAGAAAAGCATCAGAACCTGTATGAGCGTGCAACATGTGAGTGTAGGTATAAAAAACCCTTCAAAGCAGTAGAATGAATGTAAAGCTGACAGAATAACTAATTTTTTTTAAATAGCAAAGCAAAAAAAATAGGAAAATAATTATTCACTGAACTCAAAAAGGAAGTGTTTTGATATCTTTTTGGTTCCAAAACAAATTGAGATAACATTTAAAAAAAAATCCTTTTTTTGGAACCCTTTTCCAGATATTTTTATGGGTAATCATTTGAGAGGACAATTTGAGCTTTTTCTAGTTTTGTTAAGGATCTATTGTCTGATCTTGACTGGGAATGCCCCAAATGATTCTGTAACATACACCTTCAAAAATTCACTTTTGTCCAAAAACTCTCAGCAGCTTTCAGAAAACAGTCCAGAAAACATGCTTTAAATAAATAAGTGTTTGTTAGGCAGACAGAGTTTCATAGGGCAGTTTATTAATGTTGTTCTATAGGAAAAAGCATCCCCAGAGGAAGTAAGCTCTGCCTGGCCATCATACTCCCACTCTGATTGCATTCTATATTATATTTGGGGTGAAATTACCAAACATAATAAACTGGAGATTAACTAAATCAAGTGGGGGAAAAAAAAAAAAAGAGGGGTATGAAGACCTAAGGATAAGGGGAATGTGCTTGAACTTTCCTGAGAAACTTGGCTGCTTCGGGAGCATAGCACTGGAAAGGACGAGGACCTCTGGGGGGAGAAGAGTACTTGTCCTTCCAAAAGGAAAAGAGCTTTTCCCATGATTTAGAGAAACGCATAACAAATGCTGTTGAAATATCCTGAGCTCTGGACTCAGCAATATCCACATGCCAGGCCAATCTCCAGGTTGCTGACGTTAATATATACGCCAATTCCCTCTGAGTGAATGAGCTGTCTCTTAATTTGATGGAGCAGACCCACCTTGTTGCACTGAAACAGATATGCAGAGCAGACTGATGAGAAACAGCTGAAATGTCAGTATTATGTCTAGTGGACATAAATGTAGGTTTCTGTGAGAGTTTCCAGAGAATTTCAAGCAATTTAATTGATGACACTTTATTAAAATTATTAACCAACACTTTCTGCTTATCAAAACTGCAGAGTAAAAATTAGCTCAATTTTAGAATCAATCGAGAAGGATAAGGATTTTTGCAGCACTGTTACAAAATACTAAAAAAGTCAAATGTAATGACATTTTTTTGTGAAAAGTCCTGCAATTATAAAGCGGGGTCATTTTTCACTGGAAAGCATTGATTGCCTCTAAATAAATAGAAGACACTCCCCCATGTGCACTTTCTCCATATCATCTGGTAGCACACCTTCCTTTGTCATATCCTCTTTTGTTCAGCTGAACTGAAAATCTCTACAAGTTTTAAAGTATTGGGATGTTATTTATGTAAATGTAAGTAACAAAGACCTTTGCAGAAACGACCAGGATGCTTCCAAGCAAAGGCCTCTCAGCTCCTCAGTTACTTGTGGAGGTGTCCTCCGACTTCTCTGAACAGCTCAAAATTCTGGCAAGTCTGTCCCAGGCCAAATGACTGCAGAAATGTCTAATAAATAAACAAACGCCTCCGCATTTTGTCAGGTTTGGGACTGCAGGAATACACCCATGGCTTTTGAGAAGTCCATCAGACCACGCTCGGCTGTGCAAAGTAAACAGAAAATTGTGCGTCTATTCTATGCAGTTTCCTTTGATTTCTCGTGCTTGAATAAATGAATTATTATTTTACTTCAGAAGGAGGAACAAAAACTGGGTAAGAGGCAAGTGGAGGTGCTTCCTTGATAATCAAGCCCTCCTTTTGTCCTTTTCAGCGGAGTTTTATTTGCAAATGCCTGTTCTGCACAAGCTTTAAAAGGCCTCAGCTTCTAACAATGCCGTGTCCTCATTGAGGCTGACCTGGAGCGGACCTCTATTTACCAAATATAAAGATGCTAATTATTTCGTGTATAGGCCTTAACATGATTACAGCGAGCATGGACACTGGTTGTTGTTATAGCAATCTGAATTAAATTATGCTTGTGCCAGCATAAATAGGATCCCCCCGTGACTTTATTGGGCTGGTATTTTAACGTGGCATCTCAGCAGCTTGGTAAAAACAATGACAATTTCACTGTTGTGCCAGCTAAAGCATGCAGGCTGAGAGACTGAAAAAAAAAAAAAAAAAAAAAAGAGAAATTTCTTGAGCAAACCCTGAGGAAAGAGGTCTGGGCTTTATGTGAAGCCCAGAGATGGCTTTCCTGCCCTTCTGAGCGTTACAATAAATGCTCATTAAAAAAAAAAAAAAGGAACTGAAGTTAAAAATACTAAACTTAGGCCAAGCTTTCCTTGTTAAATGAATGCCTTTGCGCCATGGAAACAATCGTAGTATTCAAGCCCTGCGACACAAACGAGGTAACGAAGTTATTAGGCTGGGGACAGGCATGCACATCAGGGGATGGGGGCTGCCCAGGGCGGGGGGGGGGGGGCCCGGAGGGGGGGGGGGGAGGGGGGGGGGGGGGCTTTGGCCAGGCCTGGTCCCTGCCATGGCCAGAGGGGCCTCAGGCCCTTTGTGGGAGGCAGGACTTCCCTTGACAAGGCTCTGAGCAGCCCCCTGGCACCCCCCCAGCAGCGAGAGGCCACCTACGGGTCTGGTTGTGACCCTCACCGCTGTGGCTGTGCCACTGTCCCTCTGTCTCCCTCCTGGGAAGCCACACTGCACCGGCTGCAGCTTTGTTGCACAGCTTTGGGAACAGCTGGACACTGTGGAAAGCTTCCCGAGGGCCAGGCGGTTGGTGTTTCCAATGGAGAAGCTGCGTCTGTACGCTGGCTCTGCTCCCGGTGAGCTGTCCCCAAGGACAAGAGCAAGGAGGGCATCCCCATGGCACCCCTGCGTCTGCTGCTCACTGGTGGGGAGACCCAGTCCCTGCCCTCCCCCTGAGAAGGGGCAGCAGAGGAAGGATGCACAGAGCTACAATAAGCGACATGTGCCTGTCCAAATTGTAAACGTTGTCAACATGGTCAGGAGGGAAAAGGTATTGGTTTCTCACAGGAACTCCAGCATGAGTAACCCTGACAGGCGGTTTGGTTTCTAAAAAAGATGTTAGACCGTCAGAGGTGTGAGTCTCCTGGTGGCAGCAGTGATGCAAGTCATGCGTTTAAAGCCTGCATGGTCAGTACTACAGGGATCTCACCACAGCAGAAAATCACTGGGTCAGATACTTGGTGGGATGCTTCGCTTTCAGAAACATATAAAAAAAAGAGCTGAAATCTGGGCAAATGCATTGCAGCTGATGGGATGACACACACGTTTTGAATTATGCAGGTGCTTAAGGAATTGTGCAAACAGGGATTGTAGTTTGCTTTCATTTCCAGCACTTTGCATAATTTGATTTTCTGCGCATATTGTGAAGTCAGAAGCAAGCAATAACGTCAGGTCTACTATACAGACAAGAGTCGCACATCTACCACATACTTTCCAGGAACTCACTCAGAAAGTTTCCAAATATATGACCTTGTTAGCCAGAGCTTATGTTCTCTGGGATCACGGTGAGCCACGAATGTGAAAGAGGCCAGGAAGGAACCAGTTCACAGGGGAATTCCCACACAGCAGAGCTCACTGATCTAAATGGTCCAAGACACTGCCTTCGAAACTGTGAAAGACTGCGATAACAGCAGAGCAGCAAACACAGCTTCCCTGGTTCTCACTACAGTCCACCCCCCTCCTAAACAGTAAAATGAAAATGGAAACATTACCTTAAATGCTGGTACTTTCAAGCATTGCATCGTACAATTGCCATATACTCACCAGCATTAATTGCCTTAAGAATCAAATACTGTAGGAGGAAAACTTTGCGTTCAATAAGCAATATTTACAGTAAGTTTTGTTTGGGGGGGTAGGTAGGCTTACTCAAGTTTCGTCATAACTGACAACCTGATGACCTGTGGTAGATTTTGCTCCCACCCCAGAGGAGTGATGGGACAATGCCAGTGGGGTAATGCTTGAGAGCCAGATTCAAATCCTGTATGGCTTCAGTGTTTGTTGAAATCAAAAGTTGGGGAAGACTTTTTCTTGGAAATGGGACACCACCCAATGCATTCATGCATTCTGCTGTCAGTAAACATCCTCCTCTGTCCTGCTCTATCTCCAAGGTGATTGCTCCATCACTGGATGGAGTGTCAGACCTGCTCACAGGAGGCTGCCCCATCATGTGGGAAGCCCGCACACCCTAGCAGAGCCTCAGCAGCACCAACAAAAATGATTTTACACTTCCAGGGATGATGACACCAACTCTGATGTATCCCACCACCCTGTGTGAGTGGCGTTATTCTCCTAGCAGTCCAAGGAAAGCTCCTCCTTGGCCTGAACAAACCCAACATCCAGATTGTCAGGGCTTTTCCTTCTCTGGAGGATGGCTCCTCTCCAGCTCCAGGCAGCACCAACTTTTGCTCCCTGGCTCCTGTGCTTGAAGGAGACAGTCAGAAGTGCTGCTCAGCCTCCTGCCCAGGAGCAGGGAGGAAGAAGGGTGATGGAGGTGGAGAGATGCGCATTGTGGGGCTGGTTTGGCACTGGCAGTAAAGCCACAGCTGCCCCCTTTTAAGGCAATATGACCTCAGCTTGTGGCCAAAGCCAGCCCTGTACCCCAACAGCAGGACCCAGCCATGAAAGCCAACAAAGCATCTTAATGATCACAGCAACTGGAGGGGAAAGAACAATTATTCAGGCAAATAAATTTTGGTAGATTTTTTTTTCCATGTGACACCCGAAACTGGAACCTCTTCCTTCCCTCCCTCACAGCAGCAGTGTTTCTCCCGTACGGCTGCACTGAAGGCGATGCAGTTGGGTCATGGTTTCATCTGCAAATGGGTGTCTCAGCACAGCAGCACAGGGGGGAATCTTCTTGCTGTCAGTAGTCGCAGTGACTGCATTTTATCTAGATTCAATCCATGGATCTTAATATAGATCTTTGTTACGTGAGATTGAGTACTGTTCCTGTGAAAGCACTGCCTTTTGGAACAACATTTCAATGAGTTTATTATAAGAGCGCTCATCAAATTTGGGGGGGGGGGACAAGCTATTTTAGGAATTGAAAATGAACTAAATATTTAGCATAGAGCAGTCTTATAGGCACCTTCAGACTTAAAAATAAAATAAAATAAAAGTAAGGAATCAGGCTTTGATAAAAACAAATACAAATCTTTGTGTCATGTGTGTCAGTTCGCTGTGGCCCATAAAGATAACTCAGCATAAACTCAACCGTATTAACTTATGAAACAGATACAAGAATAAGCTAAGAGGATGCTATAGGGCATGGACTAGGGCATGGACTAAACGCAATTGGATAGTTTACTGAAGTAACATGACACAGAAGATATTGAGAGGGCACACGTAATAGTCTGGCTTCATTTTCACATCTGCAGGGCATTTCGTTTGAAGCAAAGGAACAAAATCAGTTCATTATTTCTGCAAAGGTCTCTAGATAATAGTGCAGTCTGAATGCCTTAATGTTAGTACTGCTGGATGTTTTACACTGACTTGACTTTTGCTGTTCCTTCCTGAATTTGAAAAGAATCATTTACCTGTAACTGTTGCGCTGTCGGCGTACACAGAGACTGTGCAGGGAGGTAGCAGGACGGAGACCAGAAATGGGAGCTTTCCTCAGCTATTAATTTCTCTCCCCACTAGATGGCCCATATCTCTACCCGTGAGCCGGGGACAGGAAGATTTCTTCCCTGCACGTATTTCTGCTTGGCAGAGCGATCCCACGCCGGCGGGCAGGCTCTGCGGGCTCACAGCCCAGTGAGGCAAACCTGCTCTCTGCCGCCCTAATCCTGGCATCGCTGAGGGCTCTGTTTTGGAAATCCCATCCTCTGTATCTCTAGGAAGAGAGACACAGGTTCCGAACCCTATGATACGTGCCATTTCACATACAACTATCCACCGGAGAACCAGTGCCAATTCTGATGGTGTTTTTCCAGAAAACTGTATTTGGAAACTCGTACCCTGAATTTAAAGGCAACTCCCCTGTTTTCACAGCATGTGGATATTTCACTCGCACGTTGCTATTCCTCTTGCCACTGCACAGAGACATTTACACAGCGTCGAGCAGATCTGACACTGCTCAAAAGAAAGCAACGTGCATCCTCTTTTGTATCTATGTACACACACTCTTAGGTACCTAACTCACTCCCCACACTGAAGAGGGAATAACTACACCCCACCCCAAGAAAAAAAAATCTCTAATTGCATTAATCTGTGAAGATAAAAATAAGATATTTAAGTTCCTCTTTTTGCCCCAATCAGGACAGGAAAAAAAGCAGCCCATTGCAAACATATTTACTTACAGCTAGAGAGCAGGAAGGACTGGCATATTTCAGAAAAAAAAAAAAAAAAAAGTAATCTATTCAGGAGTGAGAACCTCTGATGTAAAAATGAGAACAAACCAGCATGGCAGCAAAATCAATGGTTTTTTTAGCTTGAGGAACTTGGATCCAGGTAAACTAGAAAACCTGACATTCCTACTCCAAAACCAGAGACTTCATGCTAAGAAAGGAATCAGACACACAGCGAGGAAAAATCTCTTCTGTTACAGCTTTTATGACATGACCATCTCCTTGCATTACATCTGCACCGCTCTCAACTATACGTCAAAATCATATAGCCTAAGGAATCCATGTCCTTATGGTGGAGGTATAAAATATGCACACACATTATTAAAGTTGCATTAGTTTTGTTCAATTTGCAACACAAGGCCTTGGAGGCATTGTTGCCTTGAAGAGCAAACACCAGTTTCGGTAGTTAAGGAGCATAAATGCTAATTCCTTCTCTGATATTCACCTAGCTCGAAACTTCAGCTATATCACTTATGCTGCAGTTTCCTCACTTGCGAAATTCAGAGGAAACAGCGGTGTGTTTGCCTTGCAGGGGTATCTTGAACTGTTAATGGTTGAATTCTGCTTTGAATGCACAGGGTACTGCTGCTTAATGGCGCTGTATTTTTAAAAGCCACTTCTTTTTCAAGAAGTCAGAGGTCTTTCTAGTGATTCTTCTGGTTTTCCCTTGGTCACATTCGTGACGGTCTGTGAAGCTGTTCCCAGAGGAGAGAAGGAAGGGAAATCGAACGGGAGAACACGGGTGCAGGGCATGCTGCCTTTCAGAGGGACACTGCAGCTGCCCATGTAGAACAGCCCAGTGATGCATCAAGCCCAGCACACATCACCCGCAGTAGGTCCTGCAGTGTTCTCCGGAGGAAACGGTAGGCATTCCCGCAGAGCTCAACCCATCAGGTGGTCAATATTACACTAAGGGGACAAGCTATGCATTCCTGACCTCCTTTGTCACTCCTGTCAAGAAAGAGGATTAATGACCCCTGTAAGGACCAGAATAGAAACGGTACTAGCAAATATCAGTCTTCCTCCTTTCTGTACTATCCAGGTCTGTACCTTAGCACAGACCAAGCCTGCTTCTGAAAATTCCCAGAGGTCCTAGTCAAAAGCACCGAAATCTTCATGCGGCTGCACTGTCAATGTAACATGCTCCTGTCTCCCCTTAGTGCTCTGTCTGCCCTCCTTCTTGGGGTGGTTAATATGCCAGCACCTTGCCTACCATCCTGACAGACAGACCCATGTACTTCATGACCCTCAAGGAAGAAGTATGACCATCTCCAGCCACCACACATCCATAGCAATTTAGCCTGGCCATTGCTCTACAGTCTCTGTCTCTCAAGCGACAGAAGACAGGAACATCTCAGGTCCATCCAAGACAGGCAACCAGAGGTTGATGTGTCCAGTCATGGCTATTCTGCAGAAAGGTTTGAGATCCTTGGGCCTTAGGAATAAAAGGTTGTGCTAATTTGACAGGCAACAAAATACATTGTGTAACGTGTGAACACTCTGCTGTTGACCAGAGCACAGGGAACCTGAACAAACCTGTTTTTTACAACTTTGGTGGAGCTGGTGTAGGACTGCAGCTTTTATTCCTCTCCAACATATGTGGCAGAGACCTCTTTTCTTCTTTAGTAATAAGAAGTGAGGCCTCAGAATAAAAAACAATCAGTATAATACCACTGCAGTACTGATGTCAGATATATATAACCCAGAGCATGGAGAAAGAAAGCAAGAGCACGCTGCATATGAATAATAGCAGGTCTCTGTGAAGTCATATGGCCAGTCAGTTGGTGGAGTAACAATTTTAGCAGCTTTTTTCCCCCCCTTGGAAAAAAAGGCCCTCAGTAGTGGAGTCTTTAGTATCAACTAACGCTAAGTGTGGTGTTCCTCAGGGGTCAGTATTGGGACCAGTGCTGTTCAACATCTTTGTCAGCAACATGGACAGTGGGATTGAGTGCACCCTCAGCAAGTTTGCTGATGATACCAAGCTGTTTGGCGAGGTAGACACGCTGAAGGGGAGGGATGCCATCCAGAGGGACCATGGCAGGCTTGAGAGGTAGACCCACGAGAACCTCATGAAGTTCAACAAGGCCAAGTGCAAGGTCCTGCACCTGGGTCAGGGCAATCCCAAGCACAAATACAGGCTGGGCAGAGAACAGACTGAGAGCATCCCTGGGGAGAAGGACTTGGGGGTGCTGATTGATGAGGAACTCAACATGACCCAGCAATGTGCGTCTGTGGCCCAGAAAGCCAACTACATCTTGGGCTGCATCAAAAGAAGCGTGGCCAGCAGGTTGAGGGAGGTGATTGTCCCCCTCCACTCTCATCAGACCCCACCTGGAGTACTGCATCCAGCTCCGGGGCCCCCAACATAAAAAGAACATTGACCTGTTGGAGTGAGCCCAAAGGAGGGCCACGAAGATGATCAGAAGGATGGAGCACCTTTCCTATGAGGAAAGGCTGAGAGAGTTGGGGTTGTTCAGCCTGGTGAAGAGAAGGCTCAGAGGAGACCTTAAAGCAGCCTTCCAGTACCTAAAGAGGCCTACAGGAAAGATGGGGAGGGACTCTTTGTCAGGGAGTATAGTGATAAGATGAGGGGTTATGGTTTCAAACTGGAAGAGGGTAGATTTAGATTAGATATCAGGAAGAAATTTTTCACTCTGAGGGTGGTAAGGCACTGGAACAGGTTGCCAAGAGGGAGGTTGTAATTGCACAACCCCTAGAGGTGTTCAAGGCCAGGTTGGATGGGGTCTGGAGCAACCTGATCTAGTGGAAGGTGTCCCTGCTCATGGCAGGGGAGTTGGAACTAGATGACCTTTAAGGTCCCTTCCAACCCAAACCGTTCTATGATTCTGTGATAAGGCATTGAACTATAACTGTAATAATGATTTTTGTGATGTCTCACACATAGCGAGCAATCCTTTGAGCCACCAGAGTTTGGTCACTGGAGAAATGCAGTCTGAGATAATACAGATGCATGCGTCAGGGTGAATAACTGACACAACCGATTTCTACCTTCTCATGATGCTAAGCTGTTGAAATTTGGTATACCTATACATTAGGAATGGAGCTGTGTACAGGCACTTGGAGGAGAAGCAAAGTTCAGTTTTGATCTTTCTTTCTGAGATCACAAGAAGGTCAGCTTTTTTGTTGAGTCTGGTCTCGAACACTGAAGTTCCCTTTAAGCTGAGATTTTCAAATTCATTCTGGTCCTCTGATTATGGAAAAAACCAACTTCAAAATTCAGTATGTCTCTCACAAAAAGTACATCACTAATAGTTTATCATTCTATTTCATTTTCCATCTGTGGGACATGTAGGACATGAAACTTCTAAGTCAGAGAAGAGGTCACTAGTTCAGCTTTTTGGGCTTGAGGCAAGACACCTCTCAAAGGAAAGCAAGTCATTGTAGACATTGATGCTGATTGTCACTGTGAGCTAACAGGTCCATACAAATAGGATCCTCATTTTTGATTAATCTGAGCACACATATGCAGGAGTTTCCATAATAAATAACAGTTTGACAGTTATTTACTGTTTCATATTATGTTCCTCCTTAATAATGCTAATTCAGTAACGTGCTAGGATCCAGAATCTGAAAATTATTTAGTTGTCTCCTGAAGAGTAAAGTCATTGGAAGAAAAGTGTTGTAAAGCACCTTGGAAGGTGCTTTGGGTGTTATGTTTCCATAGAAATTTCAGCTTGCTGAGCATCATATTCTTGACACCTCTTTCTTTCTGAAGACCACACCATGATCTTTTCCAATGCTTCTTCTAAGACGAGTTCCACGTTCAGAAGCAAGAATCCCGTGGAGTTTGTGAGGAATTTTGCTACTGCTAATAACTTTCCAGGGCAGGTGCTCAGAGCCTATGGCATGCAGTTATGAGTCTGCACTTAGGCTTAAGTACTTAAGTCTCTACTGTAGATAAATCTCATCATAAGTAAACCTGTGATATGTCAATCAGAAGACAAGTCAGAGCTGATGAAACATCCCTGTAATGCTGGAGAACAATGCAGTGATTGTGAAAGCAGTTTAGGTCAATGATTATGAAATTCTGCACCCAAAAGGACATACAGATAATCTATATAAATCTTTAAAGCCCTCACAGGATTAAATTTAAAATGATCTAATATCAGGCTAATGCTTTCTTTCAAAGAAGAGAACACACTGCTTCTGAGCAGGAGCTGTAGGCAGCCTCAAATCATCTCTTTCCAGATAGTCACAACAGAATGGGCCACTAATCAAAGCTTTTCTTCCCCTTCCTCAAGTGTCCACCTAACGAAAGGCTATTTCCATGACAGAGAAACTGAAAGACCAAAGGAATGTAAGTGTGCAACAGCTCCCACGTTCTGCAAATTCTCAGGCATAATACAGAAGTCACAGACGTGTCTAAACCCCTCTAAGAAACCAGTACAGGATTCAAAAGCCTGAGACACTTTGAAATGCAACTCAGGTGATCTATCCTCAGCACACCTTGACAGAAAGCTGTCACTTCCCTCTTACCTACCACATTAATTCTGAGCAGGAGCTGGATAGGCATAGGTTGGAAAAGCGACAGGTGTTGAAGAAAAAGCTGGGAGGCCGAACATCCTCTTCATCAGAAACAATGAAGTACTTTTCTAATTCTAGTGGACATTCTCTGTAGGCTTCCTAAAATATTTCCCCAAAAGAGATTAAAATAGAATCATAGAATGGTTTAGGTTGGAAGGGACCTTGAAGGTCATCTAGTTCCAATCCCTGTGCCATGGGCAGGGACACCTCCCACTAGACCAGGTTGCTCAAAGCCCCATCCAGCCTGGCCTTGAACACCTCTAGGGATGGGGCCTCCACAACTCTCTGGACAACCTGTTCCAGTGCCTTACCACCCTCAGAGTGAAAAATTTCTTCCTGATATCTGATCTAAATGTACCCTCTCCTAGTTTGACGCCATTACCCCTTGTTCTACCACTACACGGCCTTGCAAAACATCCCTCTCCAGCTTTCTTGTAGGTCCCCTTCAGATACTGGAAGGCTGCTATAACGTCTCCCTGGAGCCTTAGTAGGCTATGCATTAAATATGTGAAAAATACTACACATTTGCTCTTGCAGCAGCTACTCCACAAAGGACAACATGTTGCCTGGCTTTTCTCTAAATTCTCTGTACATGCCTGTCCTTTGACTGGGAGCCTCTCTGATCAGAGAGTGCTTGGTACATATCTAATGTGTACTTGTGATTAATTGTAATCAAAGAGAGGCCTGTAGGTACAGACAGATTGCTTGCCTCCTTGGAGAAAACGTCACCTTTCTCATGTCTTATATCTGCAAATGAAACAAGAACCCCAAACACCACCCTTTGTCATCAGTCTGTTGGAAAATTTACATTCAGGGGCTAAACGATGGGAAAGGCAGCAACATGTCCCACCCAAGAGCTCTAAGTCAACTCCTATCTCCTTCTCTGTTTCCAGCTATGAGTAGGGCCATTCAGATGTAGAGAAGACATCCATCTCTGAGCTATTGGAGATGAATCCTGATGAGTTTCTTGCCACCTGTGGGCAGCACAATTCTAAGGCTCCCCAGGAATAACCTAGAGCCCTATGCAAGCAGTTGCTGCCTCCTGACAACCCTCTGCAATCAAAACACTCCCTTCCCTACAAACCTCTCAACATATAAAGCAAAAAACCAAAACTTTAGAAGAAAGGAAGAAAAGGAAGGAGGCTGAGGGGATGAATCTAGAGGAGACTCCTCCACACAACCATTTGTATAGTTATGTTAGCACACCATGCATCACAGAAGAAACACTCTGGAAATAAAACTTGCCAAATAATGCTTCTTTTGGAAGGTTTTTGGTGCAAAGGTGCAATCTGACCAAATGCTTCTGTTCTTCAGAAGCCCCTGGTTCTGAGGCAAATCAGCACCAAAAAAAGGACCATTCTCTGGCCTATTGCAGCGAAGATTTTGACAAGACAGCAGGTATAACTAGCTACTCATGGGAAAATGGTAACAACTGATCTGTGACCAAAACCAGCCTGCATGACTTGGCCATGGAGGACAGTGAAGCACGTTAATATGACACATTTGGAAGGGTGGCTTGTCTGCCCTTTGTGAGTGCTGAGTGTGACAGAGGATATTTTCAACAAAAAAATCCAGTTTCTTCCAGAAGAAGCACTATTAACATGCAGAAAGGGTGATGACTAATGCTGGACAAATTAATTTCATTGCAACATTTGTTTTATAAAAAGCCTCAAATGAACCTGTTTAGTTTATTTCCAGAAAGCGGTGCTCTTTACTGATGACTGACTTTTACTGATGGCATTCTTAGAAACCCCCAAATGATCAGTTTGGGAGTTGTCAATGTGGTTATTTGCAGGTGATGAAGAAAGGAAGTAAATAAAAATATGATTTGACATTTCATTAGTAATGCTAGGAATGGCTGTGCACAGAGCAGAGGCAATGAATATTGCACCTGCTGGAGTGCAAGCAATAAAGGCAAATGCGTAGCCTGCTCTGACCTCTAGCCTTCATTACCCAGAACAATATGCCATTCCCTGTATCCAAAATCATACTATGCTTGTGATAGCAGCAGCCAGTGGCTGGATTTACATCCACCCAGCCAGAGTTAAATTGCTATGATTCAGCTACCTCCTTCCTTCCTCTCTTGAACATAACCTGTCTTCTAGCTAGACTGCTGCCTTTCCAGTTGGGAATAAGCCACTGTTTTAAAGAAAAAGAACTGTGTGGGTGGAATGAAATGCTTGGAGGATATATGCTCTGCCATTTAGATTATTTTTTTTTCCCTAATAAAGGAAGGGTGCAAAAAAGATGCCAGAATCCAAAGCACAAACTCAAGTGTGCAACTGCATCTTTGAGTTTCTTTCTTGATCCTTTAGATAACCAGATAAAAAAGGCAGAATGCAAGGTTCCAATTTCCAGGCTAACTCCAAGCAATCAGCCGTGAATAGTCCAAATATTTTAATGGCAACAAAGATTAACATTAAAGTGATATTCCTCTATAAAAAATGTAGCGATTCGTGCAGTTTACAGTGGTATAAATAAGATCAGAGTTTGACCCTGTGTGAACATATAATCAATCAGTGAGCTACCCCGTGGACAAAAAGCCATTTCCTTGTACTTGATACTTGAAGAGATTATGAGAAAATGATATGCTTTGTATAAAACATAGTGCACAGGCTTGTGCCACTGTAGCTAGAAGGAAAGGTTACATTCACAACCCGTTATTAATAAGAACCTTATTTTTCTCCTGGTCATCTAGTTCTTTGCTTAAAAAGTATATAGAAAGAGCATATAGAAAACACTGTGTTGGTTTTCCATTTGGTCTGGGTGATAAAAATCATTTCCCAGCTCCAGTCCTGCACAAGATGCCTGCATTTGGCTCTAACAGGACCAGTGGTCAGTCTCACTGAGAAGTGCACTAGGAAAAGCTGACATTTGGAGTCCACTAACAGTCAGCCTCCCTGGTATCTTCTGGCAGAAAGTGTTAAACTCAGCCAAGTAACGCAATCTCCCTGTCCCTCTCAAACTGTTGGTCCAGTCCACACACCACCACAGCTGGGTTCGTCATGATGGAAAGTGTAAAGGTGTTCACAATATGGCTGAGTCTGTGTAATGGGTATGAGCTTATCTCAACTAAGGAAATTAGCTTTATGTATGTGTAAATCTATATATAGAGATACACAGTAAAAAATAGACATTTATGTAGGTATAAATAAGGATAGATATAGATATGAAGATATAAAATACATAGAAATAGAATATATCCCTCTTTACAGATGGGCTACAAAATATTTTTTTGTGTCCAACAATTCCAGTCTCCCTTTGGAGAGCTGACCGATCTCTGCTTGCTGGGTTAACCCTCTCTCCCTTCCTCTTTTGGCCACCTCCCTCCAAAGAACAATTAACTTAAACCACTTTATGCTTAAATTAATTGTCGCATTCCAGTGTGGATGAAAATCAATTATGTCTTTGACTTGGCTGCTCACACACATACCCCTTTCCAGGGCACAATTCAACGGCACCCAGGAAACTTGGACTAAGGCATGACCTGATGGTGAGAAAACTAAACAATTCCTCACTGAAAGCTAGTGAGGCGTAACTGTGCTGGTGGAAAAACCATCTAGATGCTGCACAAATGGCAGAGCCCTTCCTAGAGACTCAGAAGAGACACAAAGCATTAGGCACAAGTTCTTCTACCTGGTCATGAATTCGGATCCAAAGTATTGGTACTCTGCTTTCAGCTTAACCTTGCTCTCTAGTTTAGAGGAGTATTGCAGGCAGCAAGAAAAAGAACTACCAGTTTATCAGCCTAGTTATCAACAAGGCTGCATCTTAGGTTACCCAGTAGCATCACATTTATGGCATTCATCAAATGGGTGGAAGACACAAGCAAATTTGCTCAGGTACAAAGAGGAGTTGAACCACTGTCCCTGTAGGGAGGTACGAGCTGTGACCACAGAGCTCAAAGGTGTAACAGCAACTGTCCCACCTCTGCACGACAAAGGGTCAGTGAGAGATGTTCAGTTACTGTAAACAATGTCTTTGACAGTAAATAAAACCTACCTGCAGAGAAAAAAAATGCTCAGCTCTACTTCTGCATCACTTAGCCATTTATGAAAATATTGACCTAACACAACAGCAACCCTCAGCAGTTCCAATATGAAACAGAAAAAAAAAAAAAAGTAAATAAAGAAAATGAAACCTTTCCAATAGCATAATGATTTATTGTTTACTTTCAGAGTGCAAAGGGCAGGTGGGGCATCTGACTCTTGTTGATATTCAGTGGAAGTCAGCATTTCTGTGCCTTTTGAGAATTTCCCATGTAATTTCTAACCAAGACCCTAGACAGTGAGAAAGGAGAAAGTGTCATGATCATCTGGATAAGTGAACTAAACAGTTGATCTTACTCTGGCATCTCCGCAGAAATTAGTCTGAGAAGGCCAGTTTCTGATCCCTCGTGAATCACACCTTCTCCATACAAGGCAGTAATAGAGACAGTACTTTGTCTTACCTATTGCTTACAATCCATAGGATTCGAAGTAAGGACTAATCCTTTGAATGACCTACTCAAATATGGAGTTAGGAGTCTGTAATTTGTTCTCAGAAGAGGAAAAGGGAAGTAGCAGCAATGTTCTTGTTTTGTCCAGTTAAAATCAAAACCTTCTGTTACACTGAATAAGCAAAGAACCATAGGTTCAGGCTGCAATGTCAATCAAAATATGGTCAAGATGGCAAGCACGGAGTCTGGGGACTGCACGTAAGCACACTTATAATAGCAAGAATGCACCCTTCACTGCTACATTCACCAAAGGTGAATGTCCAGCACCTTTGAAGCACTTCTTTGAACCATGGTCTCTGGATCTGGGCCAAGAGAGAAACAAATTCCTGGCTCCAGTGAGCTTTGCAACCTGCCCTCAGGTATATAAATCTCAGGCACCTCATCTAATTACAGTTTCAAGAGCAAAATATTGGAGGAAGTCGTTTTAAAAAGATGTTGCCATCACTTCTGCCAAATAGATATTTATGATCTCATCTCTGTCTGCAGGGTCAATACTTCCACCTAGAGGTGGTTTTCCATAAGAATGTCAAATTTATGTTGACGCTTTTGTAGAGCTGTTCTGCAGAAATGAATGGGCTGGAGACTGGGGAAGGGTCATGTCTGCAGCCAATTATTCCTTTTTGGCAGAAGTCCTTCCTTCTGTTTTTAAGTTGTGGCCTACTATTTCCCTGATTCACTCACACTTCAGTGTTAAACCAATACACAAACCCAGTGCAAAGTTTAGACACGATCAGAAGGCTCCAGTGGGTTACCCAGTGAAGCCAGTTGGCAGTTCAGAGGAGCTAAAGCTCTAACCTGTTTACTTTTAAAATCAAAGCTTGTCTTTCCGGGCTTGCTGGAGGGCTAGAGACAATGTAAAGGGACCTTTCCATTGATGATAGCTCCTGAAGTCTCTGCTTGGGGGGGATGAAATCCTCCCTCCAGCTCAGTAGAAGACATCTGCAAAAATTCATCCTTAAAACATACTTCAGAAGAGTTGCATAGGGCCCTCTACACAGAGGTGAATTTTACAGAGCAGTAGCACATCGATTCCTTTAGCACACACATGTTGTCTCTGAAAATACAGCAGTCTGTTCTCCTTACTTCAGAAAAGAAGAGTTAGCATAACGTTTTTGCATTCAGTGGCTCTGATTCTGTTTTCAGGTGCATATCTTGTACCCTGGTATAACTTTAAGCATACTCGGATACAGTTGCTCTAATTGCTGACAGCAGAAGACATAGAATGGTTCATATTTCTTTCATGATTGTGACTTAATACAGAGGTAAACAGTGAGTGCATTTTTTTTAATACCAGATGTTTTTCAACTTAAAACTTTTCTTTTTATTTTGGAATGCAATTGGCATTATATTGTTCTGAACTGTGAAAACCCTCAACAATAATTTATACTGTTCTTGGAATACGAGGAAAGTTAAGTCTGTCAAAACCAAGGATGCTGCCTTACAGACTATGAATGAAATCCTGATCGCATTGAAATGAGTTCTACAATTTAATTTGACTTCAGGGAAGCCAAAAATTTATTACCAACCATGATTACTCAAAAACTGGATATGCTACCTTGGCAGAGGCTTTCAACAAAAAGCTTTGTGTCCAGGTTTGCGGAATTTAACTGAATGTAAGGTTTCTGATAAATCTTGATGGGAAATGTCCTGCTTTGATGTCTTCGCGTTTAAATTACTGTTCTTTTTTATCTGAATGTATTTTATAAAACAAGTTGGTCTCCTAAAATTCTGTTTGTGCTCTTAAATAGCTTGTTGGGTTTGGGTGTTGGTTGGTTTTTTCAGAAATGCTGATCAGCTGGCAGCTTTGTGCTGAGGGGATAAGAGTGCTGCAGTGTGCAAAGTGTGCCCTGTGAGCTACTCGGTTGTGCACAGCACAGCACAGCCTCCTTCCCCCTGTCTGGACCTGAAGGAACGCAGTGTAGGATCTCTCCTGGCGTAGTGCTTCTTGCAGGTAGCTACCTCACTGGGTGCTGCCACAGTGAAGCCATGGGACCTGCTGGCATCCCTCCACCGACCATGGAGCATCATCCCTGCACCTTGCAGAAGGTCCTTTTTGGTCTTCCCTTGCTGGGCTTCAAAGATGGGGGTGCAAGTCTTGCTTTTTCTTCTGGTTTCCTGAAGGAACTGGTGCAAAGAACAGAGCCGCTTAGCATCCTGACATCTTAGCTGTGAAATGGGAATAACGCGCTGCTTTTGCCTTACAGAAACCCCATGAGGATGGACCAGGGCTATTAAAGTCCAGCTGAGGTCTGAAACTCACTGGCATACAGCATCCAGAAATGCCTTGTTTGTTCCCCTCCTGACCCTGTGCATCTCCTGATGTTATGGTTTGAGAAACCCACAAGAATTTATTGTCATTTAGACAATTATTTTACCACCCAAAGACCCCTCCCCACCCAGGAAGGGGAATCGGGAAAAAACAAGGAAACCCAAGGGTTGAAATATAAACAGATTTAATAGAATAAAACTAGATAATTAACATTAATAACATGAAAGAACCAATATTGATACCAATATAAAATACACAAGGATTATACTCAGCCCACTCTATCAGTAGGAAGCAGTGCACTCCCAGCAGTGGACAGCTAATGTTGGACACTGAGACTGCTACAGCTTCAGGAGGAAAGGAAGGTCTCAGGGGTCCAGCACCGGGGCAAGACGTTCTCAGGATGGCCGCCATAAAGGGAGAAAGAACTTCTCAGTAAACTTATTATTTTATATTGAATGTGACGTTGATGGTATGAAATAACCCTGTTGGCCACCTTGGGTCAAGTGCCGGGGTCTTGCTCCTCATCCCTGCACCTGGTGAGCTCGAAAACACTGAGACCTTGAAACCCACACACCATAGCTGGCTATAAAGTAAATATTTTTACAAATTCAGACACTAGAGTCTTCTAAAAGTGCAGTTTTCCCACAAATTAGAAGAGAAATTAGTCCTGTGTTGCTCGAACCAGGACACCTGACAAGAGAAAAAGATGGCATGCAGGACCACGGGTCTCATGTTTTTTGATAGGCTTCACCTAGAAAAAAAAAAAAATCTGTTCCTTTTTATTACTATTATTTTATACTCCAGAAAAAGAGACTGCAGGTGATACGTGTGAAACCCTTTTCTGTATCATTTGCTCAGTTATGCTATCTCAGTAGCTGTTGTGATTTAAGTAAAGCAGTTCCATTAAGTATGGACTTTTAACTTGGCTTAATGGTATTTAACGTTGGTTCCTTAGAGGAAAAGGGAAGAACTGTATCAATGAAACCTTGTCTTTACTGTCACACCCTGTCAATTACTAGTACAACCACACCAAAATCTACATTCTAGGCAGCACTTGGACCCCAGACATATATCAGTACAAAACCATGGTGAAGCTGTGCGTGGAGAATCCTTCTTCACGGATAAAGACACTAATCAAACCTATCCATTAAAACGCTAGGCAAGTTATGCCCAACTTTTTTGTCTCAGCAAGCAATGGGGCTTTTGCAGTGGCAGCTCTACCCTTGATACCATACTGCTGCAAGATGCTGCCAGCAGCAAAGCTGTTCACCATACCCAAAGTCAACACGGTGTAAGCCCGAGCCACTGCTAGGAGGAGGCTGAAGGCCTGACATGTTTGGGCAGCCGCTTAACTGGTTGACAGGCCATTGACTGAGCATCCCACCATCAGACAAAATCAAAAGCAGTGTCACTGCCTTGGCAAGCTAATCTGCCATCACTGACCTCAGCAATAGGAAATAAAGCTCTCCATGCTAATTCCAGGTGAAATCTAGGGAAAAATCCAGAAAAACTCTTAAGCATATCTGATGTTACCTTTTGGACCTGCTGATGATTTGTCACTCTGCACCCATTAGACCTTGCTCCAAACCAGTTAACGGCACCAAACACCAGTGGCTATGGCAGGGGACCGCACTGTTGCTTGCACTGACTACTGAGGGGTTCCCTGGCCAAGGGAAACAAGCCTTACAGATAACAAGGGTAAATCTAAGCACAAAACAGAAACAATTAAGATCGGTGTCACAGAAATTAAGTTTATGTTACTCTCTGAGTCCATGAGGCCTCTACTCTGACAACTTCACAGAGATGGAACCACCACCCAGGACTTAGATTTCTATAGCAGTGGAGGAGGGAACCTTGTTACTCAAAATATCTAACTGGGTAATCCATCTCAGGAAGAAAAGCATGATCACATGGGGGAAAAAAAAGTTGCTACAATGTCTTTTTTAATATTCTGTTATGCACAAAGTAAGTTAATAGTTAATGAGCTAGGCCCACATGGTAAGTTTGATAGTAGGGAGGGTGTGAATGAGGAAGATTAAGGGTTGTAGAAACACAGTCGTGCAACTATTCAGCTGATTTGTATGAATGTCCTGGTGGTTTTACCCATGCTTCTTCCTTTTTTTCTTTTTTTAAGAAAACATGTTGGATGCAATCCTGGTCTCTCTGAGATGAATGGAAAAGAACATTGACTCACTTTGTGTGGGCACTGGGGAAGTGGTGGGGTTTTTTTTCAAGGGGAACTTAAATAACAGGCTGGGTGGACCAGCGTAGTGAAAGACGACTGAGACTGCCGTGCAAAAGTGGTTGGCGGTGCTGTGATTTTTTTTAAAAAAAGAAACTAGGGCAGAAAAAAGATCGTAGGTGGCTTGCTACTTCATTGGGGGGAGGGGAGGGAGGACGGCGGGGCGAGCACAGATTTTTGGAAAGCTGAGCAAATAGGACAGAGGGTCATTGAGTAGACATGGTGCTGAGCTGGGAACATGAAGAGCTATGTTTTATTCCCACTTTTAACAGCAATGAAAGGTTCGTGCCGGGCAAACCATGTACCTGTGCTTCCTTCTCCATGGCTGTCCCTCAGGATTGCCCTGCAGGGCAAAGCGACATTTCCAACTCCACTGTTTCTCAAAGTAGGGTTTAGTAAGAAAGTCCTAAATTGTTTTAGACGCACCTTTCCTCTCTCTTGCGATCATACAGGTGAGCTCATGCCTGCTGGATCATGCCGCATGGCAGCATCGCAGCGGCCACCCTGATGCTGGGGCTTTCACCTTCCTGCTCAACGGTACGGCGCTATCCACGGCAGCGCGTGCTCCATGCACACAGGGATCCTGACTTTACTCCTGGCAGCACTGACTTGGAGAAGTCCTCAACAACTGTCTGGAGCAAGGCTTTGTACTCACGCTTTTGGCAAAGTCATCTGACATATTAGCTGTCCAGTTCTCGTACCCTCCCGTTGTAATACAAGCAGCAAATGATGAATAGAAATGGCAGGCGTTCACTATGACTAAATGTAATCCAGACCGTAAAACTCAAACAGAAACAACAAAGAAATGTTCCGCTGCATAATTACAGCTGAAAATATTTCAGGCATTTAGTAGTGTGAAGTAACATCAATAAAAAGAGAGAGTGCACTTAGGAGTTTAAAAATAAATAAATATTTATTTGAAAATTGATAAATGAATAAATTATGTTTACAGCCTCTTCAAAAGAAGCTGAATATTTACTGGTTAGGCCAGAGACCCGTGACTTGGCTGAGCCATATGCAAAGCTGCTGAGTAGGTGATGTGCTGCAGGCAATTTATGCTTTGCTCTTAGCCCCAGTTTTAGGGCACGATGCTGCCTGCAAGCCATTGCTTGACAACCACTTCTTTGCACCAACATTGTCCAACCCTTTGACCGCAACAGACCCGTACCTGCCTCCTCCATCAAACGGGCAGAAATTTCTGTCTTGTGTTCCCGATCCCATGCTTTCCCAACACTCGAGGAGCATGTCATACAGCCCCATCAAACAACTTGACACGCCTCTGCCGTCAACCACATGAATAAGGGGACACCTCTATTTTGGTCACTTAACATATATGAGTCTTCTTATTACAGTCAGACAGTGTGAGGTACCTAAGAAAGAGGATAGCAGGAAGCCAGCCCAGAGATACCAAACCTCTGAGCTGTGAACATTATTTGCTTCCTCTCCACATTTGACAGGCTTCAGGAAAAACAAGGAGCAAGCAGTGGACTGGATTAAATCTCGTGACAGGACTGAACTCTGCCTACTGGAAATTATTACATTTTTTACAATATATACTGTGGCAATTTATTGGTATCCCATACTGGGTTCATGCATTTTGCATGGCCACAATAATAGTAACAAACTTGTATATTTTTTACCAGCACATAAAAAACTCAGCGCTATCGACCCTGGGGTGACACCAATGCAGTCTTGCTAGCTTAACTGCATTAACATCAGAGACCTCTTTCACTGGTTAGGTCAGCAATCACATGTCTTCAACCCCTCACAAATAGTAGCGTTTGCTCAATTTATCCAGGTTCCAGAAATCCATCTTCCAAGGAGCAGTAGATATTTATCATCACAACTAAAAGAAATGTAATTCCTTTATCATAAAAGATAGGCAGGCCTGTGTCTTAAAGATTACTGCTGTGATGAACTTTGCACTTTAATATGAACTAAGATATTATGTCCATTCTAAAATATATATAAATAAGATGTAGGAAAAGATCCTTAGCAGTTTTACAGCAGTGTAGCTCTGTAGATTTCAGTAGAGCTACATTAATTTACATGAAATATAGGTCCAGCCGCACACTTCCAGTGCATCCTTCTCAGGTGGACCACAGGAAAAAAGAATAGAAAACACAAGAAGAGATATCATTGTAGATCTAGTCCCTCAAACTGAGTATTAGTCAAGATTACAGAGTCATGAAACAGAGAGTAAAATCCTGATCTTATTTCTAATGGTGTATATTCTTTTCTTGAGATTATTTCTTATTTTCCCAGTTTGGGTCAGGCACAGGTGCATAGGATCTAGATCATATCTTTAAAGCTCGCTCTGATTCAACATGTAATAGCGCTTATCAGTTGCTGATTTAAAAGGGGCAGAAGTCATTGAGTAATTGATGCCTTATCTGCAAGAAATAATTTTCTTGATAGAAGTCCCTGAGCAACACAAAACCAGTTATTATTTTCAGGACCTTTTAACTAAAGAAAAATGCATCCTTGAAAAATAGTAATCTAATTCCTAGTGCTAAAACCTCGAAACTCGACTGTTTCATTCACTTTTAATAATTTACAGCCTTTCCCCTGGAGAAAGCTATGTGAGGTGATCAGAGTGGTCATCAAATGAGATGAGGTGAACTTTCTGATACTCTTAATTAGTTGTCCTGTGCCCATTGGTCTGTGCCTAATAAGAGCTTGTGGTGGCTTCATAAACTAGGGTTCTGAAAAATATATAAAAAAAAAACCCTGGTATCTACAGCTGATAAATCTAATCTGTTTTCTAAAGCTATTCTTCCTCCTTCCCTGAAGAGTCAGACCCTATTTTCTGGCTTCCAGCTAGAGATTTGAGGTTGAGAAACAGAGAACTGAGAACAACTTTGGACACCAAACCCCATCCACTGCAATCACAGACAGCCATCTGGCTATCGTCACTACCCCACATCCTCCATAAGCCTGGCTTTTCCATCTTACCCGTTGGAAATCTTTGATTCACAAATGCTCTAGAAGATGGCCAAAAGTTTGACGGCATTCTCCTATAGTTCAGTAGTGAATCAGACAAAAGACCAGTAAGAAATAATTTTTGATTAAAGGATACAGCATCATTTTTTGTAAGAGGATTTGGGAAGATAACACGGAGGGTGGCTGCCCTTGCCTGTCTTCCCTGACTCATCAATAGTGACAGCTGTAAATCAGAAAAAGCAATGCAAATGAGGTGGTGCTACCATTTCTCCTCTGCTCTCCTCCTTGAGAGCAAGAGAGGCCAGGTCTGACTTGCCTTTTCCTAGAGAGGTGAATGGGACGATTTCATGTGTAAATGAGGAAACCTTGGCAGTCTAAATGAAAGTTATAGCAGTTAATGTTTGAGAAAGTCAACCAAATGGACTAGTCTTGCTGTCAATAAAAATAAATGATCTAAAACTAAATTACAAAGAAAAGAATACTCTGAGCAAATGGGTCTCAATAAAAAAAAAAAAAAAAAGTTGTTCTGGAAATATTAAATTCCTCAAGTGGTTTTGTAGAAAAGAACACATAGTAAACACAGTCATCAGTCCAAACAGAAACACAAGTTAAGACTGAGTTAATTATTTTCTGAAAGAAAATCTGTTATAAGTACATTTACTTCTTGGGGAAAAACAAGTTAAGTCTCTTAATACAAATTCAAGCTCCCCTACACGTGTAAGTTATATGACAATGGTGAAGATTGTCTGAAGGCATTTAAAAAACAATTCATTAGTTTGTGTTAAAAATTTCAAAATCCTGCATAGGTTATTTTCTATGAGACAGTAAATTGCAGGACAATTCTCTAATAAATAACCTGTTTCCGTTTGCAGACTCTGGGTCAAATTCAGTGGTGAACTCTATGGTTGTATAACACACACATCAACAGCTTCACTCTGGTCTCCCTTACAGAGGTGGCCCTCTGGTGTCACAATCCTCAGAGAAGCAGAACCACTTTTGGAGAATAAATGACAAAAGAACCAATGACCAGGCAAAAAATTACTGTGGGGGATTTACATGGGGCAAAAAAATGTACCTCCACTGACATCGTGACATTTTATGTCCGTCTAGATCTGGAGTGGTTTAACTGGAGTTGGATCAGCTGAAAATACTATGTCGCATTGCAGTGGAGCTTCAAAAATTTGATCCAAAATATCAGGTTTGGTCTTGACTTAATTCTTGCCAAAACTACTAATAACAAGGTTAAAGTATGGCTTCAGGTGTGAAGGAATATATGGACATGGATTAAATCAGGGAGATGCCTACTTTGTCATCTTTTACTAAGACTGCACTTCTGTCTCTTTAGAACATCCATAACATTCATTTTAGATGGTCTGTACTGTACCATCTGGTACAAGCTCTAATGCCATGCATGGATGGCATTAGAGTATGTGTATTTTTTGTATGCATTTTTTTCTAATTTCTGACTAACCTGTTAATGTCTTTGGTTACCTGTCCTAACATCTCTCTTGCCTATATCTGATTGCTTTTCTTGCCCCAAGATTTTCTCTCTGTAACTACTTGTATCAGAACAGTGTGTCAGTCTGAACTGACATCCATTTTACATATCTTCAGAGGCCTACAAGATATAGCTACCTACATCTTAGGCTAGTTTTTCTTTACAGTGGAGGGAATCAGGCACTTATGGGACGTGATTCATATGACCTATTTTAGACCTACTTTAGATGGAATGAATCACGGCCTAGACATGCCTATTTTTCCTTCCATGGAGTCAAAGGAAGCCTGGAATGACTTGTTCAGCTGTGGATATCTGCAGTTGAGATGTCTACAACATGATATCTATATAATGTCGGATGGATCCTTCCTTTGATCAATAGCCTCGTTGTAACAGCAGCTTAGCTTTCTAGAAACATATCACTTAGTGTTTGGTGAAGATATTCATTCCGTTGAATTTGACTTTCCTTGGTGTTCATCCCCAAATATTCTTCACTGCTAAAAGGAAAGTGACTGTAACTTTTGATGGGATTTTTTGCGTGAAATTGCTTCTTACATGTGTTTTTCCTTTTTTTCCTTTTTCATTCTTCCTCCTAGCAATGCTGCTGATCATAAACACTGAATTGAAAAGAAAGAGCACAAGAAAATCTTCATCTTCTACCAAGGGTCTGATGGGTTAGTCAGAGAGCTGCTGTCTTGGATTTACATATTAGGTGTAAGGAATTTATGCTGGAGTGTTGGTTTTCTGTTCTAAAATACAATTGTTCTTTAATAATTCCTAGCCTCTTGAGAACAAGAGGGCAGGGCTATCCATGTTTTCTTATGGTTCACCATTTTCTGAATCCTGAACTTCTCATTAGAATGAGGCACATCTTAATGTAGCAACATTTTCTCTCTGTCTGTAGCCTCATAACAGTTTGTTGGAGCAGAGTTCATATAGTCACAGACATAAACACTCAGTAGGTCAATACTTGCGTTTTACAGTATCTAAACTGCACTGATGATGGACCCAAAAGAGTCTGCAAAGAAGACTGGGGGAGACCTCAGCAACACGATGAGGTGAATAGCCAGTTGTTTCAAAGAACAGGTTGGAGATTCCTTCCCTTGCAACTCAGGCATGCTATTAGAAGGCAGAGGAATACAAGAAGTAAATCAAATCATTGGCATTGTAATGCCAAGGAAATATCCAGAGGAATGAGAAATAAGGGAGATATATCCATCTGCTTAAATAGGATTTGGTCAGAAAAAAAACCCTACAGATTTCCAATGCAAAACTACAGATACCCAATGCAAAAGTCACCTCTATCTCAGTAATGAGAGTGAGAGCCAGAAATCCACCAATGGCATAGACAGCGGTCAGACACCTTCAAACGCAAATTTCTCAGAGAAAATACTACATATTAGATATACTGAATCTGTAGCAGAGAGCTCCACAGACTCCTAGGTCATCCAGAGAGAAAGGAGAGGGAAATATCCGGACAGTGTGCTCAGAATGAATCTGGAGCATCTCTCAAGGCAGCAGGATCTCCAAGTTAGCTGCAGAAGCCCTCCGTCAAACAGTACATAAAGGGAACTGTGGCATTTAACCACTACAAGGACACACAGAGGGCAACCCAAGGCAGACAGGGATGATGGATACATGCTTGTATCATGGTGGTGGAGGAAGGATATGGATTCAGCCTGGGAAAATTATAATTGGAGAGCAGGATGAGAATCATGGTAATTCCAAATTCCTGTAACATCTCCCTTTTGCCATCTCCCATGGTTGTCTAAGCAGTCTGTGCACAGCATGACAGAGCTGCCAGAGCAGCTTGTAAAAAAATGTTACAAAAGACTAAGGCTGCAAGGTCCTACATTTGGTGGTTTTCTACCTTCTTATCTTTTCTTCTTATCAAATTTTCTGTGCATTGTCCTCAATCTTGTTTGAAGTTCTGTTCTGAAGTCACTATTCCATGGGCTTTTGCCCGTTCACCACTCCTACTCTCAGGAGTACTGTGAATAATAAGCATTGTTAACACTGCCAATATTAATCATAGGTTAAATCTCTTAGCAAATTTTAAATAAAAACCTATGTCCAAGCACAGGTGTAGTCTCATTCACTACCACAGATCTACACTTGATCTATGGTAAAGGAGAGAATCAGGAGCAGAACTGGGAAGGAACAGACTTTCTTGTCCATGAAAGCATTCAGGACTTCAAGGACTATTGATGACAAACAAGACTGAACTTAAAGGAATTTGATATTTTCTGCAAAACCAGAATTTCCCAGGGAGGGAATGTTACTGGCTGAAAGAAAGGATGTCATTCAAAATTCCATAACAATTGCTCCATACTTGGTATGTTTTTAAACAAAAGGTGGTTTCAAAATGTATTTTCACAACAAAACGTTAAAAGACAGGATATTCTTTCAATGAACATCTGTTTTTTTAAAAAAAAAAGTCATGTCTCTGATAAAAGTATTTTACAAGAAAATATTCAAACAGGTCTATCCAGGAGAATTTTTTATAACTGTGAAACAAACTTGAAAGAATTTAAATTCTGACAACAGTCACCACCTAGTTTATATCTTACTTAAGCCACCTAAATAGTATTTAGCTAGAGATAAAGGAAGTAGAAGGAAGTTCTTTTTTTTTACCCTGTGTTCATTAGATTAATGTATTTTATAGCTTCTCTTACTCAGTGTAGCAAATGTAGCCTTGTGGGGGGTATACACTCAGAGATACAAAAAACTTTGGAGTGTGTTTAACCTAAAGGACAATGCTGGCATGGAAAGAGATGGTCCAAAACTAGCTATGAATAAGTTGATGACAGACAGTTTCTACCTTCTGCATCGGAGAGGCTCTGGAGCAACCTTCCAGGAGAACAGTGAGGGAAGGGAATCTATCCAGTAAAGCGACATATTTATAAAAGAGATGGTATGACCCGTTTGCCTGTGATAGAAGAGAGCTGGATGCAAGAAATTTCACACGAAGCAAAGTGATGAATACATCAGTTAAACCCAAATGATGGCTTTTGTTTATTACAACCTTCGGAGTACATTCCCGTTATCTGTCACTGCTTCCAGCAAATCACTGTAAAAAAAAATTAGCTCAGACATATTAAATGTGGGAGGAGAGGAAAAGACAGTGCAAGGCGGAAACGTGTGCACGCACTCTGACTGAACGCTGCACTCTTAGCTTCAAACTACCCGAAGAAAAAAAAAATCAACCTGTTAACGTGACAGTATGACCCATAGAATAGAGTGCTGGCCTAGCTCCAAGGAGAGCAGGGTGCAGCTCTGGTTGTGGCATGCCGGATGACCTTCACCAAATCCCTTTATCTCCTGAGGTTCCCCATCAGCAGTGATCATCAGTGTTGATTATTACAACCCTTTTCCTCAAGGGCTTTGAGATCTACACATTTAAATGACTGTATGAAATAGATATTATTATTTTGCCACAGATTTTGTGACAGGAGATTTCATTGTAAACTTTATCCAGTATGATACTGTATACTCTTATATCTACATGGACAACAGGACCTTGGGGTATGTTTTTTAAAAGTCTTTAAGAAGTACACACTTAAAATGCCTTGTTAAATATCAGCCTTAGCAATTTAAAAAAAAAAAAAAGTTTTAAAAAAAAGCAAAATTGCTTAGGAATTCTGAAGTTTAAGTGCAAATAGATGTTCACAGAAAAATGGCAAAATAGTTTGTCTTAGATTTTTAGGTCACTGCAAACTTGCAACAAATAATTTTGAGGATGTGCTGGCCAGCACTGCAGGTAAGACACCCCACCCCCAGTGCCCTCTGAATAAAGGAAGTTTTAGTTTTGGTTGACTCTGCTCTGATTTAGCACAAGAGAGAAAACTCATGACGGTAGTTGACCATACTTCATTTTGTTTTAATGGGCTACCAAGAGCACATAGCTGAACATAAAGGCAAACGTTAAGACTTCTAGACTGACAGTAAGTGCCATGGCATTTACACACTGTACTACAATGTCTATTTCTGGGCATTTCCTTTGTACATTTTCTCTCTTAATCTTGCCCAAATCCCCTTACCCCAGACTGAGAGCATGGTGTAGCCACCTGCCAGAGTCAAAAGGTACTCACACACAGACCAACGGAGCTACTTCCCAGGGAAAGCGGACCCATTACAACTGCCTAATTTTGTGAAGGTTGTGTTGGCGGTTGGGATTATCGGTCTCTATGTGGCTTACCTTACCATTTAGCTTACCTCTTTTCCCATACGCTTAGGGCTGAGGTTGTACTCACTGCAACAGGCCTTGTTTTGTAGGAACGCAAGTGCTATGTTACTTACTAAAAATAAAGCTGACCTGGCACTACTGGTAAGCATATTAATCACCAAAATTTGTTTTGGCACAAACCTTGCTTTTGGGATGAGGAAAACATGGTGTGAGTTTGACTTTGTTTCACTGCATTACTGAATGACTGCGTTTCTCTTTGGTAGGTTTTATTTCAACCAAATTATTTTCTCCATACTGCTTTTGTTTTAAAGTGGCTTTCTTTTTGTTGAAGAAACAATAAAGTGATTAAAAGAAACTCTCAAACCCAGAATAGAATAAAATGTTTCTCGTGAGGTCATATGAAATATATTTTTAATATAGTTCTCTTTGAATTGTTTTTTTATTTTTTGAATGACAAATGGACCCCACTCTCTGCATGGTACTGCAGACCGATGCAATCAGACCTGTGGCGTTTTATACCCACTTCTGTTTGAACAAACATAATTAAAGGGCAAAGTAAGATACAAGGCAACGGCGTATCAGGCCTTTTGTCTTTAAGGGTGATATCTGTGCACTGCCTATACAATTTAGGCAACAGTCCAGCAGCCAGAGTTGACACAGCTGGCCTCTAGAGGTAGTCTTGCTTTTCCGTAGTGTAAACTACGATAAGGTCTATATGGCTAAACCTATGCAGAGGCTGAAACAGATTATCACAGAGTATTTGGAAATTATAACTGACATCAGTGTAATTCCTGCTATTTGCTGCACTGAGTAGATTTAGATACAGCCGAGAACACAGCCTCACATTATTTCCTGCCTGGGAATTTCCTATTTGTTTGTCTCTTTTATGCCCTCAGAGAGAGCCTAGAGCATATTAAGAGGTTTAATAGATACCAGCAATAACAGGTTACATTTATGATAGTTTACAGGTTCTAAACAAGCTTCTGCCAATAAATTCCATCAATTGGTCCTAATGTCCTAAAGCAAAATTCACTGACTAAACCACAATGTTTAATTTTTTTCTTATGCTTTTAGTAGACTTGTTTCAACTTCTGGCCCTTGCTTTTAAACAAGAGAAGGTGTGTGTGGTGGAAAATGCACCAGAGGACTTGAACATGAAAATGCTACATGAAAGTGCTACATCATCTTGAGCTGCAGACATGCAACTTCATTCGTAAAATGCATGAGTAATTATGTGGCATAATTACATGGTCTATCCAGGTAATTGCATGTGAAATTGAGCATGGTGTCATGTGCTAATGAGGTTTACAGCTACACTTAAATTTTTGTGTGTATGATTGCATTGATAAAGATATTTTAAACCAGCTTTTAATAGCAAGGGTTATTCAATTGTCTGGTCTAAACTGCGCCCAGCAGGATGAAAACCTACCATCGCAGAAGTTTAGCACAAGGCCTTTTCATCACTGATATTTTTCAAGCAGAAATTAAATGTGAGCTCTTTCTCCTCCCACTGTTGGTCCAGTTACGCTGTAAAAAGCTGCCTAGCGATGATCCATTTCCCTTGTGCCAGTGGAAATCAGGAATAAACAGGAGAAATCAGGAAAATCGCTGAGGTCTTGCTACCACTGTCATGTGTCAATAGGCTCTGTACAGAATGGTAGATAAAGCGTGTCATGTACAAGCTGGGTGTTTAGTGCTGACATATCAGAGTGGTACACAGATGGTTATCCTATTGCCTCAGGGAGGGAGCAGGAGGAAGGCCTGGTAGACCTGCCTGGGTATGGTTTTGCTCCTCAGGGTGATGGACGGTATGTCCAGCACCTCTCAGAAAGCTGCTGCCCGTGTTATTTTTGTATTTTGTGGAGCCTCCAAGGGTCGGTACTCTGCATAAATCCTGCAGAAGCCACTATCCCCGAAGAACCTTTAGCATACCCTGCTTGCCAGTAGTAGGACCCACTTGCAACAACTACCAGGTCTCGGGGGCCTTCCACCCTACAGGAAACCCCAGGCATGAGCTACACCACTGCCCATGCCTAAGAGCAGTCCTCGTCCATGCTCTCTTCCCCCCTATCTTCCATGCACCATTTTAGCAAGTACTGGAAAGCAGAGGAGGGTCCACCGAAACGGCAATGGCTGGCCAAGTGATCCATCTGCCCTAGGTATTGCCCCTGTGACCCCATCGTCATCACCGTCTGTGGGTATGGTAACGCTGAATAGTCCGGGAGAGTAGGCAGAAGGAGGTGTGCCTGACCAAGGAAATTAAAGACCTATTAAATGCTCATTTGCAAAGGAAGGCGAGATCATGCCGGAACACAGCACCTGCCCTTTCTTGTAAGTTTATAATACTGACACCTGCTAACATTAAAAAAATACCCCATTAGGAAAACGACTTCACCCACACTGTCTCGCAGTTGTCTTTCTTTTCACTGAAAAGGATATGTTAGCACCAAAATCTTCTGCTGCTGTTTTCCCACTGGCTACAGTAATACTGAAGTCAAGCCTA
The DNA here is from genome assembly GCF_000708025.1 of Charadrius vociferus. NCBI lineage: Eukaryota > Metazoa > Chordata > Aves > Charadriiformes > Charadriidae > Charadrius > Charadrius vociferus. The sequence goes on from NW_009648648.1 coordinate 416,232, forward strand.
AATGTGAACATAATTGAGAACTCTTTTGAATAAAATTATCTCATTCAGACATACTGGTTCTAGGAAGTCAAGCTAATGCAATCATTACAGTAGGAGTCTAGAAGTCCAGGGCTGCTTACTTCTACCCCTAATTTGCCTACTAACTTGTTTTATGACTTTATAAACAACTTAACTTTTCTGTGATTCATCTCCTTCAGCTGGAAGATGGATATGATAATGTTTGTTTATTTCAATTAAGTCTTGAGCGGTTTAAAAGGGATTAATTAACCTCCATCAGGCAACTTTGAAAGGTACTAACGCATAGTGTTAATAATACTATAATAACCCTAAAAATAAGGAGAGGGGAGGATGCTTTAGAACAAGTTGCAGAGCTTTAACGGCAGTGTAAATAGGAAGGACAGACAGTATTTTTATGAGTGGGAATAGAGAAGCTACTGAGCCATCTAGTCCATTCTTGAGCAAGACAAGGTAGATTATTTATCAGTGAACCATGTGTCTTCTGATTCCTCCTTAGCTGCTAATTCACTCCAGTTAGTTGGGGAATCTTTACGTCTGCTATCATATAATCCCATTCATATCTCTCACTATTTCAAATTATTGGCCTGGCTCAACTTTGTTATACCTTCTAGAGTTGATGCTTTCAAGAGCAACTTACACTGTTAACACATCCAATACACAGTGCCTGGGATCCTACCACCTTGCCCAAAAAAAGCATTAGATTTGCAGCCTACTCCAAGCCAGAATGGTTTTTCTTCCAGCACAAATTTGCATTTTTGGGGCTGAAAACCTGAGCTGATATTCTAAGTGACCTGGAGCAAATATCTACAATTTCTCTGAAGACAATTGAAATACATCAATCCACAATTGCTGAGGCTCTCCTGCCATAATAATTAAGAGCTGTCAGTGTCAAAAAAGTACAGTCTGAATCTGAACTTACTTGTGTATTTTTAACCAAAGAATTTAGTGCTCAACTCAGTCCTCATGCGCTACTACGAATAAGTACCTGAGGGCAGAGTTGATTCTTACTGTTATAAATGTCATCGGTCTTTTTCTGTAGCTCCCAGTGGAAAGCACAAACCTGAGGACCTTTAGGCTACAAGACCCATCTCTTTCCATGAGTAGGTTGGGAGTAAATGGTTCTCCAAAGGTAGAGTTTGTGAGTGCTGGTGCATGTTGTCGTTATTATTTAAGTTCATTAGTGTTTTCTAAGGATACTAAGGCAATTATGTCATTGCATTTACACATTATATCAATAATTAATAGATCCTAGAATTAGTCCTGTTTAGAACAGTCACAAATACACAGATGAACTAAAAATTATCATCATTCTCTATGCGACTGACCACTTCCACCCCTTGTCATCAATAAGTTAAATAATACTAGAACCAAAGTATTCCTGAGACACAGCTCACTTATCAGTCTTCTTCCATGGAAAGATTGTTTGCTTCTGTCGTAGTGTTGAACACCTTCTGTATAATAGCTCCTTCCTCTGTGGAGAAGCTATTGTTCTCCAAATGCTAGTTGATTTTAATTAGACTCTGTAGGTCCCCCAATACACCACTTAGTCTCATCTGTATGCAGCTTCCACAGTTTTCCTTGGTGGATTTATTACAAATGCAGTATTAGTGGTATTTTAGTGGCTGTTTCTAAGTATTGCTCCTAGGGAACTTGTGGTAACGTTTTCAAAATCACCTAAGAACCCAAGTTCCACTTCAACAGTGAGCGAGGTGCTCACGTCTCCAGCCAGCCATTTCAGTGTAGGCCATGCAGCAGCTGTGGTCCAGCATCACGGAGGTGCAGAAATCGCCCTTGTTTTGGTCACACTGGGCTGCTGAAGAGAAACTCATGCTCATAGAGCCTTCTGGGTATCTCCTACCTCATCTGCATTCATTCAGTATCCCTATGGCAACTACAGCAATTGCTCATTTGGAGTAGTCATCTTAGGATAGTATTATATCATTTCTTCTTCTAAGTGATTTAGCAATGCAAAATAAAAGAAAATAGTAAAACAGCATCAATGACCCAATAGCTCTATGAAGACAACATACAACTACTTAACAGGACCAGGAGATGTTCAAAGACTGCTGCTTGAGTGGAACAACTGCACTCAGCAAAAAGCTACAGCCTTCCTCTTGGGCAGCTCAGCACTTTTCCTTGGCACTAATTAGAATGGGGAGAGGGGGAAATAGCCCTTAAATCAGAAAGAAACCTCAAAAGTTACATTTAGGGAAGGAGTAGCTTTTATTTAGGTCAGTGCTTCTGAGGTCTCTAATTTCTAACATCGCTCTCTTGAAAGGGTTTTGCATCTGTGAACTGAAATACTTTATCAGGGGCTCTAAATGGCAGTGAAAATTATACAGTGAAGGGCTCAGCCAGTGTTGGAATACATTTCTTTTCTCCATCTGATTATCGCTTAGAATCCATATCAATGTGGTGGTTTTGGTTTCATCCAGCTGCTGCAGAAGCATTATACTAACTGTACATTAATAAAGCTTTGATTGGTATCTGGGTGTTTTTCTTGTCTCCATCTGCAGCCATTTCATGGAAAATGTCTGTTAAAATTCTCAGGTCTTCATGGTTTGCAGAGGTTTATTGTGTTTCACTTTGAAGATCCATAGCTCAGTACCCAGTGTCAGCAAAGGTGAAGTCAATCAGACCATTTCAAGGCCTCCATACCACTTTAAATCCAATTTAATCATGTTGAGAGATTTTAGTGATGTACAACACTTGTGTTGGGCCTTCTTTTGTTCTTTGAGAGCAGATATAAAAAAAATACTTACTTTTTTGAGGTCCCTTCCAACCTGGATTATTTGATGATTCTGATTTTTTTCGGATACAATTTTCCAAATTGGTCTTGCTTGGATTGGCACATTTGGATTGAACTCACCTCTAGGCTGCTCAGCTTTCAAGCTGGATACTGCCACATGTGAACATGCAACAGATCACAAAACTGTAAGCTTAGCTTAAAGGTTGGGAGATTTTTAAATAGTAATATGCTTAAGAAATAGTAGCTTTATGCAACACACTGATCTTTGTAAGACTTACTATGAAATTTGGTCCTAGGTTTGCAAAACACTGACTGCTGTAGGACTAAAAAATGAATTAAAGTTTCCGTGTTTAGTTCCTGTCAATGGTTTATGTTAAAACATACATCACACATGAGTGAGGTAGTGGTCCTAACAACACAGTCAGAGACAAGCTTATAAAACTCCTCTTTCTTTCATGAAAAAGAAGCCTTTTCCATCTAGGTGAGAGCAGAAAATTTCATTGCAAGTTATTTTTGTATTTTAAAAAAAGAAACAAATACCTTCAAGCACTTTCACTTTGAGCCTATCATGTTTTCTCCTATATTAAAACATGAGTAGAGGACCCTGTGTGTGTGTGTCTGTGTGTTTTTGTATACATCTAGTCATGCAAATATTTTAAAACATTACTGAAATCAAACATTTGAGGATGATGTCCCTTTTGAAGCCAATGGCTTACAACTGACCTCAACGTGTCCATCCTTACCTGTAATTATGTCTTGAGATTGAAAACCCTAACTTCAGTGGACTAACTGGAAAAGCTTAATCTGTTGTCAGCGGAACCATTCTCTCCTCTCCTAGTTTATTACAGATGGTTCTTCCCATGAAATTAAGAGCAAGAGGAATTGTAAAAGGCAGAAATAGAAATCAGATTTTCCATTGATACATGGGATATCTGACTGGCAACAACATTCAGATATACTGAAATGAAAATCTGAAGATATAAACTTGGACTGAGATTATTGGAAATATAAAGTTTGCTTAGTTCAGAACTGAGAAATGTTGACAATTCTAAGTATTTCACATGTTAACTTTCATTACTTTCTTAGTTATATGTAAACATCAAAAGTTACAAAATAGAAATACATTTTTTTTGCAAGTTCATTCTCCAAAATGTTTTACTTCTAATGAATTTCCTTTTTCATATATTTTTAAATGTTGGATTTCCATATGAGTCACAAAAATAAATCAGAAAAGAGAAAAGAAACTTATATAGATATGTATATACTTTTAAAATCAACATATGTTCAATTAAATTGTATTTTGCAATGAGGTCAGCCTCCTACTTCAGAAGCTTTCCTGAAAAATATATTTGTGTAGATGAATCATTTTAAGATTCAACAGTCAGTGGAAGTTGACAGAGGCTTTTCATGTGAAATATTACACAACCTTATGAACATCAAAATTATATGGCAGGAACTGTTCTGTTGAGCACTACAGTCACTTTCCCAGGATCAGATCAATACATTTTCTGTCAAAGAACAAAATCTGCTAAAACAACCAGAAAATTTTTGCAAGAAAATGTTATTTTTAATACAGCTAACCGTGTAATTCTAGAGCAATACAGATAGGCTTTTTAACACACTTTCTTATTGAAGTAAACTGAGGAGGTAATACACAGATTTCCCCGTACATTTTCACAAACTCAGACCCATCTTTCAAAAGCTCGTGCACATGCTTAACTTTTCACACAGGTGTGTTTATTTCAATAGGATAGGTCTCTGCCTGCAAAGTAAGCACATACATTAAATCTTTTAAAAATCGGGGTCTTTGGTTCTGATCATACAGGCAACTGCATAAACTCATCCCAGTACTTTGGATAAACCCCATTTACAACATGTGCAAGGGGTGTCTTCACAAAAAGCTCTCAAGGTATAGCTAAACCCTGGAAACATTCTGAGTGTGCATAGCTTTTCAGGGGAGGTATAATTAAAGACTACTTTATTTGATCCCAGTGGATCTAGCCATGGTTGCAGAATTGTTTTTAAAGACGTTTTACGTGTCGGCTGCAGGTCTTTATGCACACCTCATGTGGAAGCTTCTGAGTTGCTTTCAAGGAATGTCAAGACCACCTTCTGTAGGAGACGAGACACAAAGACAAAAGGAGGGGTTGATATTTTTTTGCTTTTTAAGAAATTAGATTTATCATTTGAAGGACCAATCATCATTCAGGCTCTTTGGTTTGATAGACCTTTATTCCCATTCTCTAGCAGACAGTATACCGCTAGAGGTAAAGAGTTAATCAGTAAAAATAATTGGTTTCCTGTGTTGGATTAAAAATAATGGCATCATATTGGTGGTTGCAATTATTGCAATGGGGTGAAGAAATAAATAGTCATTGAACTAAGCCTTGTATTCCAGCTGAAGAATGTGTGTGAACTGTACAAACTTGATTATTTGAGGCAGGGATCCCTGGATGCTTAGTTTAAATCCAGTGGATAGAAAATTAGCATTTTTTAGGTTTTCTCTTCTTCTAAATCTTCATACGGGAAAGCTAAGCGTAATTGTGACACCACCTAACTTCAAGCACCTAAGTACTTCTGCCAAAAGACAATCTCCTCAGATTCTGTTTATAGACAGCGAGGGGAGCTGAGCAACCACCAAAAGAAATCCAGAGTGAGTCGAGGTCTAAGGGGACCCTGTATGTCTCTTTACCACTTACAGGAGGAGCCTAAAGAGATCTAGCCTAAACTGAATCCCCACCTAATTTTACTTGTTCTAGGCTTCATAATCTATGGCTTACATATTCAAAGGACCCAATCACTTAACAAAGAGACAGCTGCAATAGAACTTAATCTCTGCATAACCCTCTGGTTATGAGTCTGTGCACAGGCCCAGTTAGACATTCATAGATTCTCCTTGAAAAACGTGCCCAAAGTTTTGCTTTTGTCTCTGAATTCAAGCACATAACTGGATAACAATGGCTTTGGTTTTCCTTCATCTCTTGCAAGAGGCTTAAGATGCCTCAGGGCTGTCTCTTCTAGCAGATACTCAGGGAAAGAAATGGAGTGAGAGCTGCAGGACACCTTGGGAAGCAACCACAGAAGAGGGCAGTAGCTGCAGCACCTGCTGTCTCAAGGGGTAGTCTCACACGAAGCTAAGGCCTGACCTTCCCATGCCCACCTCCACCTTGGTGGTGCCTAGATGATCAATGAGGTTCTGAGACGGTGCTCTCCTATTTCCCAGTGAGCTCTCATCAACTGCATCACTTTCCATCACGTAAACCCAATATGAGTATCTGAATACCAGCTTGCTCCTCTGGCTAGGAGTAAATTTCTCTGACAGGAAGGACCACCTGTCTGGACCCAAGGCTGCTTTTTTGAACTTCTGCTAGTGCCAGAAATTTCTTCAATTTCTTAGCTACCATGCAACCCCCTGGAGGTTGGGAAAGGTGCATTCCCATTTCTTCTCAGAAGTCATAGTGGTACATTCCTTCAGTAATGTCAAGGTAATATACAAAACCCTTTCTAGCATCTGGGTGATGCAGGCCATGGTATGAAAGACAGTCCCCTGCTGGCTCACACTTCTCCTTGGATTACTGCAAGGAAGAGAGAAGAAAAGAAACCAAGCCCTGGGCTTTGTCTCCTTTGGGGACATCAGTAAAGCTATGGTTCACCTCAAGCATCCTTGAACAAACTGCACCCATCAGTCTGTAGTACCGTTTAGTTTCAGCCCACCTACAACGCAGGACTGGCTTTGGTAAAGACAACTACCCCTGTCCTGAGGATTTAAGTGGCCCTGTGTTTGGTCCTGGAGAGCCAGCAACAGTGAATATTTGTGCTAAATTTTAATGCAAATTCTCTTCAACCATTTTGTTTTGCAGAACTGTGAGGCATTGAATTTTCATTGTCTCCAGCCAAGACAGAATGTAAAATGGCCCCAACAGGTGCAGCAAAGAAGCACTGCAGAATCCACTCTTAACTCAACAGACGCAAAGTAAATGTATTCAATAAATATTTTATTTTGACACATAGTACATATTCGTACTTTAAGAAAATACTATAGCCAAAGGGATGCTTACAAAGAGATTGACACAAAAGAAATAGCAAAGCATAAAATTATAATTTTCCTGAACAGAGAGATTTTTGTATTTAGAAGAATTTTTGTATTATTCATGGAGGACCATTCATGTGCTCTGCACTGCTGAGAATGTATAGCCAGCCCTGGGATAAATATTTTCAGAGTCATCCAAGTGATTTGGAGACTAAGACCCACTGACTGTCAGTAGTTATTAGGTGTTTTTGATGGTGTTACCTGTCTTGTGCAGACCACAGGGCTCACTATCTAAACCCTTGAGGTCATTAAGAGACTTTCCATTTACTTCAAAAGCTCTGTGTCAAGCCTGCAAGGTGCTGTAAGCTCTCTACGAGGAGACGGGAACCTTTCTGGAACAACAGATTGCTTTGGACTGACAGAGATCATTTACTGAGAATAATACAAATTATTTTTAAGTAGGTGTCACTCACTGCTAAAACATCAACAGCTGAAGGAGTGGCACTAAGATAGTACTGCACGTGCATTTTGTCCTTTACGGTGAATTCCAGTGAAAACCTACGAAAACAACACCCCAGTTTGATTCAAACTGCTGCAGTCTTCACTCACACCTTACCCAGGGAAAACTCAAGTAATCTTTGGCAAACCTGCAGCATCCCATCAAGATTAGCAAGGAAAAAAATAAATGACTCACCTTGCTCTCTTCTGTCTACTCAAATTTAAAAGAATCAGGGCCGCCTTTTGTTATGAAACCCAACCTTGTGTGGATTCCAAGCTGATGAGCATGAGTGCCTGAAAATATCAGAAAACTGTGGTTTAGCAAGAGAAATAGGGAGTGAGTGGAGGAGCCATCCTGTTGATTTTGGAAGGAGTGGCAAAAGTTCCACTGACTTCAGCTGGGCATGAGCCAGGCCCACTGGGCATAAAACTCCACTTGGCATCTCTTCCATCTTCCACACACAATACTGACAGGGGTCCTACAGACGAAATTTAATTGATTGTGGCACTCAGACATCACCCAGAAATTGTTTCTTTGTGGTAGACTTTACCCGTGTGTAAAGAGTCAGCACAAATAGGACTATGAGGGACTTGGATGGTACATAAACCTTGTTTTGTTCCTCTGCATAATTGAATTCCACCCTTGGAGAATAAGCAAGGAAGTCTGCTTCTTAATGGTTAGTTTTCTGTTACAACACATGATGGATGACTGTTTTTAAAATATTTGCAAGGGCATGTATGCATTATACTAAAGAAAGATGTTAGTTTGATGGTGCTAGGGAATGAAACCTCGGATTTAGCCAGGGATAAGAAATAACCCTTTAACGCTTTCATAAAATCTCCAGTTGAAATGAAGATACAGCAGCATCCTATGGCTTCATCAGTGCCCAGCACCACAACTGTTTCCTAACAGCCTTTCACAGAGCTTAATACAGAGGACAAAGATCAACAGGATGCTATTATCAAGCACCATGTGCTGAGAAAGGGTAAATGCTGAAACAGTCTGTACTATCTCTGCATCCAGGGATGGTGAGAAAATGAGGGCTTCTAGAAGTTAATTCACCTGAAGATTTTGACCTTCATCTTATTATTATGCTAAAATATTACTTCACCATACATAAAGGAGTCCCAAAGTAGACTAGGACAAATGCCATACCAAAACCTCTGAATTTTGTAGGATATTATTCCCCTCTTCATTTCACACATTCACATAGACACACACCTGCTTGGAGTGAAAAATCACAAAATTTCTCCAAGATCACAGAAGTTTTTCAGCATGAAGTAACGCATTCCAGTAGCGATGTATGTGCTGGTTACCACCATGAGGTTACCCCTACAGACCTCAGTGCGGGAACCACAACCTGACACAATCACACCCTGGACTTACTTCAGTATCACTGGAAAAGCTCTGAACAAAGCTGGAGAATAGAAGAGATCAAAACAATATTTTAAATAATGGTTGATATTCTAACTAAAACGGCACCGAGATTTCACCAGCTAGATCTTTTCTTGAGAAGATGCTGAATGGCAAGGTAGCAACCACACAATTTTCTTGGTGTCACAGATTAGCAAAAACGAAATAATACCCTTGGAGCAAGGGTATTGTTCTTGGTAGCAGGAAAATGCCGAAAAGTATTTGGGCCCTTTCATTAAACTGCTACAGTCGAGCACATAAAACTACTTTTGGAGAAGGACTTTGTATCTATTACTGGCCCTAAACCATAAAGGAGTATAGACATGAACAAACCCATTTTTCCTTGAATAGAAGTGCTACTGAGGTTGTCTTCAGCATAAGAAGAAATTCTGAAATAAGAAAGGCAATAAAACAATCTAGTGGGGAAAACAACGGGGGCAATACCCATCCAAGTGCAAGCAGAGTGAAAAAAAAAACACAGAGAAAAGATAGAAAGAGAAACGAAGGTGGTGGAGAAAGCACATTAAAGAAAGCATGCCCCATATTCCTACTTGAATGCCCCTTGGAGGGCAAGGGGCCTTCCAGCCTTTCCTACAGTGATGGAACAACTCAGCAGAAAACACAATACAGAAACAGTCAACAAGAGGTTTTCCCTCAAAGGGCAATGTTTATAATCAGAAATCAAACCAATTTGAGTTTGATATAGAGGCAACACTGACAAAAGAAGAACTACAAAAAATCCCTGGTGTAGAGCCACCTACTTCAATGACTTTCAATGTATGGTGTCATCCTTGTGTTCTCATTTTCCTAGAAGATACCTTCCTATAGGACTATGGACAGATTAGACCTAACCTGAACATTGAAGGAGAGGTGCTTATTCTCTAGCCATTCTGGTAGTAAGAGCCATGCAAGTTCACAGCCTCCCAGACACACGCTGTGTCTAACTGTTGAATGATTTAGAGGCACTGACATTCAAAGCACCTCTGCCAGGCACCTGTGAAACCAGGCTCTTCCATCTAGCACCATTTTGAGGCCATTGCTGCTAGTTCATTTGGATTGGCAATACAGAGAATTCATCATTGTAAAACGTCTTGAATTACTGAACCAGCAGATAGCTAAAGTGATTCTAGTGTCCTAGCTCCCAGTAATTGTTTTTTCCAATCACAATTGATAATCAATAGTTACAGTCCACATTTCATGTTTGCGTACGCTACATCTTAATGGTGTCTTTAATTTTTTTTCCCTGCCCCATTTCAGAAATGGGATAAAACATTTTAGAAATGGGCTCGCCAATTAAATGTTCAGATCCATAAGGGATATATGTTGTATTACCCATGCTGTTTCCTATGCTGAAAGGAGCTAATTTAGGAAAAACTGTTGTATTATGGCCATGTTCATCCCTGTGTGCATGGGATGAACTTCACAAACATACTGGGTGAATGTACATTTTGTGTAAGCGAACTTATCCCTGGCAATAACCTGTATTCAGACTTGCATGCTTACCCCATCTCCAAGTATTCAGCTGTTTCTGCTTATAAACTTGTGTGTATAATGAAGCTTAGTCCAGTATTCACTCACTGAGTGGATTAACAGGCAGGTGGAACCGTGGAGATCTTATTCGTGGTGGTGGGCATTTACTTAGGTCATTGTACCTGCTGAGAAAGTGCTTGCCAACACATATTACGGCACCACAATCTAGCCTCACATAATCAGGTTCTGCCTGTATGCGGTTAGAGGCCTCCACAATGAAGCATTTCCATTCCCTGAAAAGGAGAGCTGCATTGTGGAATCAAGCAAGCTGATATTTTTACCCATACAATTTTCCTCTTGCCAGGAAGCTGGTTGGGTTTCATTTTGGTTTTGTTTGTTTGCTTGTTTTTACGAGAATGTCCAAGGGGAAACGTCATTTCCACTTAAACTTTTTGTTTTATTTTATTTTGATGGTAAATGTAAACAATTCAATGAAGATAAATGTTCTGCTTGGTATATGTTGCACAAGAAATGTGAAAAATTTCTAATGAAACATATTCATTTGAAATTGGAAGGTGAAGGGGTTTCTGTCAACTATAATGTGAAAGTCTAGGAGGATTTGTCCTTAAGGAAATAACACTTCCCACATCAGTTAACACTCTAGGTGGTAAGGAAAGGAAAGAGAAGAGGGTGCATGGTCACAGCTTCTCCTCCACTCATCCACCCATGCCTGTTACACCTGCATGTGTGGATACAAAGATGCCAAGCTTGAAATTATACCAACCTCATCAGAACAGCAGAGCTTTGAGAACCACCCCACGCTGATTGACACGAATGTGATTCTTTCCAGTAACTTTGACAGGGTTTGGTATAGGACTCTTAGAATGGGATCACACAGCATCAATAACTTTGTGTATCGGTGCATGGGGGCAGCCAGGGAGAGACTTCACTTTTTTGGACAAGCCAGCATCTTATTTCATGATTATTATGAAATAATATGCATAGAGCGCCTTAGAAGTACATGTAAAAAAACTGTTTTCAACTGATTCCAGCTGACTGAGGAGTTGCACTGGTGCAGGACCAAACCATGAGCGTGAACATACAGGACTGAATGCCAGTTGGAGCACGGGTTCAGGTGTATGGCAATGGTGAGAATAGGACAGGAAATTGAAAGCCATGTGAACATTAAAAAAAACAGTCATGATGACTGACTTTGCAGGGTCCCTGAGCCGGTTCATGGGGTGCCATAAGCATAGGGGTGGTCCTGGATGTGTGCTTTTCGTATAACTTCAGGCTGGAGAAACCTCAGTTTAATCTGTTTGCCACCATCTTCCACTGTAGCTTGGAAAGAGCCACTGTTACTCTTTGTGCCTCAGTTTTCTATCTGTAAAACAAGCATAATAACTTTCTTACCATTTGGAAATGAGGTGAACATACAATGCTTAAAGTTCAGAGGCAGTACAGTAATCTACATGTAACCACAATAGGTAAAAGAATGGATACAGGACTTGACTCTGGTCCCGAACTTTATTGCCTCTGAACCAGAAGGCAGCTTAGGTAAAGTTTCACATTCCTCTTCTCTCTGCCTTTTCAGTGACTGAAGCCTGCAAGGGCTTGCTGAGACCTTTATATTCCCTCACATCCCACTAAAGGTAATGCTGAATCCCTTTGCAGTACTTATACATGCACACTGCTGGTAGTGTTAGCATGCAGAGATGTAACTGTTACCTGTCACTGCAGCTGCTTGAGATAGTTAACCTATCCCCTGTTCCACCATAGCATCTGTCAGATTTTCCCCAAAATCCTTAGGGCCACGTTCTGCTGTCTTCCTACACTTGGCGGGTGAGGGCCCAGGTTAATTTGTCTGCTCCCTCATCTGCTTTCACAGCCCGTGTTTAATGCAAGGAGCCTCTCTCGTGCAGCAGCAGGCCGAGAAGAGGAGTTGAGTGAGCGAGGTGGCTTTCCCTGCTCTACAGCTGATGTGCTGATGTGTGAACCTCCACACGCAACCCTGCTCAGCAGCCAATGCTATTACCCTGCCTGGTAATGAGTTTTCTGCCAGCACCGATGTGAAGGCTTTGTCCCTAGGAAAACATAAGCTCCGCCCCCATTAGCAAGCATCATACACAACATTTCAAAAAATGGCTTTGTACCCCAAAAGTATTTTCTTGTTATTGGAGCATGTGGAGACCGACTTTGACACGGACGTGCCAACGAGGGGTAATTTTTGCTTTCGGTACTCCGCATACCCACACAGAATCACAATGAAAAAAAAAACCCAAAAACTTAAAATCTATACTAGCAAACATGGTTATAACAACTAATTCCCTCAATTCTTCCTAGTAACAAAAATTTGGGGTGCAGGGCTGGTTGACTGAGAAATCTCAGAACAGGTCTTCAGTCTAGCTGTTGCCATCTGTATTGCAATATAAGAGATCCTGACAAGTACTTCTAAGCTGGTGACAGCAGGAGAATATCCCACTGTAGTCAAGAAGAGCTCCATTGCTGCTTTTCATGCTGCCAGGATTTCACTCACTGACACTAAAGTTTTGGAGCAAGAAATGCATCCCAACACAAAACTCCAGCTTTGCAAGGAAGACAGAGTGACAGATATTTGAAGCCATTGTCACTTGTTTCTAGGCAGATCTTCTTGGAAGAACCAAGATCACGCGCAGGCTTAACCTTACATGCACAAACAGCTCCCTCGAAGTCAATAGATGAGTATATAAACCTCTCTTTGACTGAGACCTAAGTTTGGATGTAAGGCACTCTAGTGCTTTTTAAAATAAGTTTTTTATATGGGCAGAAAAAGTGGAGTGGAAGCAACAAGTCAGCCTCGAAATTTAAGAATGAAGGGGAAATAATTATTAACTTAATCTGAGCCCTGCTGAGCGTGCACAACTTGTGTTCTTCTCAGTAGGACTTCAACAGAGTCACAGATTTAAGGTTTCTTTATGAACATGCAGTTCATCACAGACCATAAATCTCACCATAGATCTCTGCATGCCTTCCACAACTTCCATTGGAAAAAAATCCAGACAGGGCTATGCAAACCACTGATTTTCCAAATTGCTGGAAGTTGCAAAAAAAAAAAAAAAAGGGGGGACAACAGATCACTTGTGTTAACTTGGACTGATTATTTTTCAAAAACTTATGTTGAAGCAAATTGACATTGAAGGCCAGGAAACTGCACTAAAAATGCTGTGTTTCAGGTTTGATCATTTTTCAGGATTTTTTAAACTGAAACATTAAAATGTTTAATTCAGAAAGCATTTGAACATTTAAACATTTGCATGCAAATACAGGTACTTATACCTGCCCTTCCTCCCACATACATAAACGTATTTCCCCAAACCAGCAATTCACAAAACCCATCATTTGAAAAAAATGGCCCAATATTATCAAACTGATGTTTTGCTGATAAATTTAAAACTTAAAATATGGATCAGCTCCACCACTTACCTTCTATAAAATTATAAGCAGAGACAGAACATTACAACCAGAAAGGGCTGTAACTTCTAGTGATGCAGAGATCTCAACACAAATAAATGGTTCAACTAGAGCTGCAGACAGTCAGATAAGGGAAATACACACCCACCACGGGTGTTTGAGGGCTAAACCAAGCAGGGTTGGCAGACAGACTCCAGTGTGGAATTTGCCTACTTTGTAGAGTAAAACATCTTCCTTGCTACAGCACTGGCACTGGGGAAAGCTACGAGGACCTGCTTCAGACTTCAGGGAAAAGCCACATTAAGAGGGCATGCAGGAAGGCACACTGTACATTTTTTAAAGGGCTAGTTCTTACAGGCTGGCCTGCCAACGATTCTCACGTTGGAGCAGGGAGGAGCAGGAGGAAGTGCCCTTCTTAAGTTTCACCTTCTTCTCCATTTTAGCCCAGTGGGACAGAAACAATGCAGTGCTCTGATTTAATTTCCTCTCGTGAGGCCTTTCACCTGGATGCACTGAGGCAGTGCACAGCCTTGCTTCTGCAAGAATATTTATAGTGGGTTGCACTCATCCAAGACTTGAATTGTTTTCTTCTTTTCTTTTTTTTTTTTTTCCCTCCTGGAAGGTCTCAAGATCCATCCAGTTTTGTTTCCCACCCTACATCACACTTCAAAGCCGGTAATTTTAATTCCAAAAGCAGTTCTTCAAAATGGGAATGTGTTCCCCTGTCTTTGGGCTGCACTGGACTGGATGCTTCTTCTTCCTTTGCCAGGAGCTGAGACAGAACTCCTTCACTGTGTCCCCACGTGGCTACCACCTGAAGGAATAAAATTCTGATCTCTGCCTCTTTGAAGCCTCTCCCTTGCAGAGATGAACAAGACCACTAATATTAGATCTGCAATGCTCTGTATTTCTCTAGATACATCAAGTTAAAGAGTCAAATACCATGTCTTTGAGTAGCTCAGTGACTAATGCATGCTCTTGTTATTTAGGGTCAAATGGTCACTCGCTTTGTTTACTTTACAAATGGTAGCAGCACTGTGCGGCCAAGGAAGTGTGCTGCGGTCTCAAAATGGACATAACTACAGGCATGGCAGTGGGGCAGTGAGACATGCGCGCATCTGGGAAGCTCACCAAGCTGTAAGAATTCATGCTCAGACCTAATGGGTGCTGCTCTTTCACTTGAGTCACTGCAGGGACTTGCCACTTATCAAGCACAGATTCAGCGACATCCTCTTCAGTTAAGCAGTGGACTTAGCAGGCTAAAAACTTTTTGCCCCTTGATTGCCCTTGTCCTTCTAGACAGAAGTCAATATATATTTGTGGGGCAGCTCTGAAGCCTCTGGTGGTATACTGGAGGTTGGAGGAGGACACTAGAACAGAGTTGTAGTTTCTTTAAAGCACCATAAACATTTGTAGAAAAGGGAGAACAAGCAAGTAAACAAATAAATGTTTGAATAATACCAGAAACAAAGATAGGAAAAAGAGGCCCTTGGGTGGAGGAGGGAGAGAGCTACTTGATAGCACTGAACTGTAATAAGGGGCAAACAATCTAAAATTGAAAGATGAGTTCCAATTACATTTTATACTTAAAGCAGTTAAATATTATTGCAGTTTACATAAGAGTTAAAGCAGTAATTGTAAAAATCAAAAGTGTGGGGTTGCGGAAAGCTGCTCTCCTTTGGCCCAGCTTTTAATGAGGATTTTGTCAGTAAGACTGAAGGAATCCCAAGTTACTGGATGTGAACGGTAGACCCACTGCTCTCTTGTGTGTCACTGGCTATGGAAACTGACTTGCTTGCACTAGACTAACTCAATGGGCTAGAAAACCTCAGGAGAGCAGGTCAGACCTGATTTACATATTTTTGTAATGCAGTATACTTGTATAAGGACAAGGAAAATCTACTGAGTTTAGAGCTTAGCAGGCAATTGCTTCATTATGACAGACATTGCATCTTTCTCATACACTAGTATGCTAAGTAGTAAACATATATTAGTTTAACATATATCTAAATGTCTTGCAGAATCAGAAGCAGTTTTTACAGAAGTGATAGACTCAAATGGATCTGGATGCTCTGGCTAACCTGTTACTCAATTATTCTGAAACAGGAAAAAAAATGGTAAACAGGTCCTCAAAGTGTAGTAATATTTCTCTGAAAAAGGGAGGTGCTATGAAAGAGAAATATCAGAGCAAAAGAGAAATCAATGTACGGACCAAGGCACTGCAAGTTAGAAGCCCAGATCTGATTCCTGACTTTACTGCTTCCATACTGGCAAGTCAATTCACCTGTCTCTTCCCCTTCCTACTTTCTTGTCTAATTTGTCAAATGAAACTGCTAGCAGCTCAGGCCAGAGGTTGCTTGTAGGATCTAAAGCTCCTAGTGGCCGGCTCTGTCAGAGGGTCAGAGTTGCTAATGCTCCCCTAATAAAAAGAGGCATAAAAAACAAGAAAAAGAGTTAATAGGAGACAGTGGGAATTAGATGCATAGGTATAGAAAGAGAATCTCAAAATTACAAAGAAGAAATTATCCTGATTATTTTAACGTTGTGAAATAATAGGAGTAAGGAATAGGAGCAAAGAAATAATCAGAGTTTAACTGTGCCCTCCCACAGAGAAACCAACAGAACAAGTTAGCCCTTTCTTTGACCTCTACAAACTTCTGTTGAGTTGTCAAGAAACTGAAAGTGTTCCTAAAAAGGGGCTGAGGTGGGAACAGTAACTTCCTAAAAGTGCGGTTCTTGAAGAGTGGCTGTCCTGCACTGCTCCTGTAGTTCTGTTCCCACTCTGAAGTGGATATTCTGCAGCTTTAGTTCAGATAAAATGCCTCCTCCCTTCAGTGCTTGCACATAAATTGCTATTAATGTTACCGTGTTATACAAGTGCATTGGGGAGGAAAATAGGCCCACTAATGCATTGTCCTGCTCCAGTGTTTTTTAACCTGGAGGATGCCACGCTATTCCATGGTCTGCGGGTGGGCACAAGCCACCGGCGTGGGGGTGGGGGGGAAGAAAGCAACAGAGGTGGGACAGCTTCCATAAGGCTGCATCTGCCTCACCCTTTCTTCCCCACGCTTCTCCCCAGGCTGTGTGCAAAGCTTAACGCAGATAAAGCATATGCTTCCAGAGTTGCCTTATGGCCTTCCTCCCCTGCTCACATGACAACCGTCACTTGTAGTCAGCCATGGTAGCAGCTCAAAGGGATGCAGGGCCTGCAGGCTCGGGCTGCAGCTGGCTAGTCCAAGCTTCCTTTTTATTATCAGAATACATTTAAAATGGCCATGGAAGCACGCGTCTGTCTCAGCCCGGCAGAGGGACCCGTGGTCAGCTTGGTTCCATGGGCAGCAGGTACCTTCCACCGTGGGCAGGAGGAGAAGAGAAAATGGTAATCAAGGACCAAACTCAGGGACCCTTGGTGTAACTGAGCTCCACAGCCAGCCCCAAAGGAAGGGAACAGAACAAATCCTGATCACTATTATTTATATCAACGCTATTATTATTTTTCTTGTTATTATTAAATAAGAACAAAGTGAAGGGAAATATTTTTTTCCCTTTTGACAGAGCGTAGACACATGGTTACTTATGTCTTTTATGTTGTGCCATGGATTTATTAAGAGGGGGACACGCGGCTGAGAGGGAGATACTCCACTGTCATTTGAGTGCAAAACAGGCAAACCCAGATCAACTCAGACAAATGCCACATATGTGCAACTTCCAAGCCTCAAATTCTGCTGTGCCTGCATCTGAGCAAACTGCTTTATCTGTGCTGAACTGCATCAACTCCAGCAGAGCGCTGGCTGTACGCAGGAGTACCTGTGAGCAAGTCACAAGGTAGGGTCAGGCATCATTCTTTTAAAAACTAATACAAGTTACATAGAAGTGACAGAAAAGTGCCATCTGATCATACAAGTTTCTGCAGAAAAATCTGGAAATGCAACTTGTGCAGACTTTTAAAACAACTAACAATCAGCAAGTAATTTTAAAAATTTCAGCACTTGCTGTCCCTTGAAAAATTCCTCACAGACTCTGGCTAGCACCTTATAACTCTTGATAACAGTGACTGACTAAAGCCAGAAATATCTCCAAGTGGGCATGCAAAGAGATTAATTTGCTTAAAATCGTATATAGAGAAATGGAAACCCAGAAATACGTGCTAGCCTCTCCCTCTCCCCCTCATTACTTTGGTGTTTGCAGAAGGTCCTGGACTGACAGCCCAAGAAAATACAGTCCTCTCTTTCACTATGGACACAATAAATCAAAGGCAGTGGAAACTCAAGCATTGTATTTTCTGACTGTACCAGCGTACCTTAGCTTACTCATCTCTCTTAAAGGGTAACAAAATACTTCTACTTCTACAGACCTAATAGGTGGCTGCCTTGCAACTCATGAAGCCATTTGTAACTGTACAAAGTGAACACAAAACACAATTGTTCCAATTAGTAGCACTATATATCCATTTCGTATAGCTGTAAACAACCACACTGCATGCAAGGTGTCCCTATCTTGACCTCTTTTTTGAAATAGCCAGTAAAGGCATCAAGTGTAACAGAGAATCCTGTTAACAACAAAATGAAGCATCCTTTAAAATGAATTTCATGTATACTAGCAAGCATCTATGTCACTTACATTGCGCAGTAATTACCTACTTTGGCAGGATTTTAGCAACGAAGAGGTACAAGAGGCTCCATGATGTACTATCATTAATATAGGTAAAAGAATCCAAGAAATAAGGCACTAAAACTGCAAAGTAAGAAACTATAGCATGTAAGTTTTAACTGTCTGGCTTAGGCCTCTTACTGGCAACTGCTGATGCGTACTAGAAAGATGCTGCTTACCTACAATTGCAAAGCACTTCACAATCTACAAATAGGAGGAAGCTCTGCCTAAAAATTAGGCCAACTTTTTCAAATATGACTAATGAAAGTTATGTGCCTTCACTTGTTAGTGTCCCGACCTGTGACACCTGACATGCAACTGACTTCCAGTGGATGGATGGTCGGCTCTGCTTTCTTAGCACTGAAAAGGAAAAAATGAGGGAGAATGCAATAATTACAGAATATGTTTATTCCGATATTTTTATATTATTCAGGCACTGACGAACCCAGCCCTGCTTACAACGAGCAACATGGCGGGGCATTCAGAGTACTTTTCTCACATCTTAACAAAAACTGTGCAGGCTAATTTAAAGTGACTTCTCAAAAACATGGATACAATTTAATTTTCTAAAATCAGCTTGTACTTTACCCCACCATTTTATTCAAACATAAGAAATATTATTTCACAGTTATTTAACATAATTCTGCCATAGAGAAAAATGGTGGGGGGAATGAAAGAAGAGTAGGCAAGCAATGGGAAGATGCTGAAATCAACCATACCACAATAGGAAAAAGCTCAGGACAGAGAACATACAGAATAAACTCTGCAACATCCTTGGAGTGTTGGATATGTAAAGTCATTATGAAGCACAAACACTGCTCTTTTATTGCAAAAAATTAGTACACTTCGGTTTCCATTGTTATTATTACTAATACTATTTCTGATCTTTTTTTTTTTTAATATGCCAATTGCTGAGTGGAAGTTGGAGTTCCACCTGGAGCCAGTGCCGCACAAAAATGACTGCTTCCTAACTGTAAGAACCATGTGTTTTATCCTTAAAAACCATGAAGGTCTCAAGTTGTTTATGTTCAAACACTCGTACACATGACACGCTGGGTCAGTGCATGCACTCCGCTTTCACGTTGTGTTTGATTCCTGCAGGAGAAAGGAGCTTTTCCAAAAAAAAAAAAAAAAAAAAAGTTAGACGATGTTTCGGCAGGGCTTTTCCAACACCCGTCAGCACAATCGCCACGCAGTCACCCGAAAGCTGCTGGCCTCGCGCTGTCGCTTTGTCCCCCATCCGCCTGTGAGTCACACACATTCTCAGATGGATTTCACATCCCCTGTGCCCGGTAACCTGTGCGAGGTGCCCCCCTGGGCAGGGAAACGGGCGGGACACGGGGCCCGGTACGGCCGCCCCCG
>NW_009648648.1:439308-469665 GCF_000708025.1 Charadrius vociferus
GCCCCCAAAGGTGTTGTGCAGACTTTTCCCCCGGGAGGGTGAGATTTATGCGCTGCATTATTGCTCCTCTCCTCCCCCCTCAAAGCAAGATGGACTCTCTCTTCTCTCTCTCTCTCTCACTCACTCACTCGCACTCTCTCGCTCGCTCGCTCTCTTTCTCTCCCCCTCTCCCTGTGTCTTGTCAGCCTTCAAGATCGACATTTTGTAACTAAGATGTAAACTTGATGGTAACCGGGGGCGGGGGGGACGGGGACGAGGACACGCAGGGAGGGGGGGAGACGGGAAAACCCTGGGTCACGGCGATCTTTCTCCATCTTTAATACCTTTTCTTTCCACCCCACCGGCTGGTTGGGCGGTCGCAGGACTCCGGGCGGTTCGGCTGGGCTCTGCCGGGGGAAGGGGGGACGGGGAAAAGGGCATTACCTGAAACTGTGTTACAGCCTTGCAGCTTTCCGTCCGTCCCTCTGTCTGTCTGCCTGCCTGCCTGCCCGGGTGGATCTCGTACCTGCAGCCTGGCAGCTTATTCTTCTTGTTAATTTCGCGTTGTTTGGCTTATCCGCGCGCGGGGATTGATCGCTGACTTGTGTAAGTTCCCGGAGGTTATTGTTATGTGTGCCTCCTTGCAGATGGTGGTCAACTTTCTGCTTTTTATTTTGATAAAGCCTGCGTGTTTCTCTGTGTGTGCATGTAAATAATTACGTGATGCATCCCTGTGTGTATGTGTATATATGTCTGTGTGCACGCATACACATGCATCCGTGTGTACGAGAGACAGAGAGGAAAAATAACCCACCCTGCTGATGCACACTCAAACGCTTTGCTCCATTTGCCCAGTCCTAATGCCCTTTAAAGACACGGTGCATCTTTTGTTTGCTCCTTACGGTTTCCTGCGACTGTCATCTTGTTTTAATGACAACTTATCTGGGGTAGGGGTGAGGAGAAAGCAAGTTTCAAGTTTGGGGATCTCTCTTCTTGTTGGCATTGTGGTGAGTTGCAATATTGTAAAATCATGGTGTGCTGATGATGTGCCTTTATTTGATACTTTATAGGTCACTATCACATGACAAAGGCTTTGAGACAGCTTCATCTTCGTCTGTCTGTAATTTCCATTTGCCTTCCTGGGTAAGTATGTAAACTGTACACACGGAAAAAGAACTTGGTTGTTGTTGACAAGATAGAGGTCCTTGTGCTGCCGCTTTTTACATGGAAGATGCTTGTTCAGGTTGTAGCACCTCAGAAAACATGTCTCCTCTGGGTGCTCATAGCAACTGCTAGATTACAAAGTTGGTATGTAGGGGTGGGTCTGAATAACCTGAGAATTAAAAGGCTGTGCATATTCAGATCTCTCTTTACTTTTCTTTTTTCCTGTTTTTTCTTTAACCTTGTTTTGTAAAGATAGTCAGCTGATTGTCTTAGGGCAAAAGTTTTAAAACAAAGTAACATTAGAGTATGCAAAGTGCAACACACAGGTCAAAAACTTAATGAGAATGTAAAGTCATTCTAAAATTCAATGGTAGGAAAAACATGAAAATATAAACAGAATAGGTAATTAGAAATCTCTGGAGGTCAAGAATCACTGAGAAGTTTAGCAGAACTGTAATGCTGCTGCAACAGGAGGTGGTTCAGTTTTAACACGTAAACTGAGAGCTAATTAGAATTCCATCCATGCTCTTTCTGTGTTACTGTTTTTTCTTTTAGCATTGATTAATGCAGTTACCTATCTATTTGAAAGATGAATCTTAGTGACTAATTTGCTGGTATCCCTAAGCTTTCAGGTATACAACTTTTTTTATCTGTATGCTGGGAAAAGTTTTGACACCGTTTGAGGGGTTTGACATCTTTTAAGCTGAAGTAGAAGTGGTTGTTTAAAGAAGAGGTTCTAAATTTGTGGGGTCACATTCATAGGTGGCATAAAATGAGTGGCATTTGGAGTGCTTCTCATACAATCACCCATGGTGGCATTGAACTGCATTTGGCCCAAAATGAGCAAGTGGGAGGTAATTTTTTTTTTAAATGGTACTATTGTGTACATAATTAAAAACAAGACATGTATTTGGGGTAAGCTTAGTACTCATAAATGCGAATGATTAATAACATACTCTTGACCTTTTCCAGGCAGTGTATAGCAGACATAGAATAACTGATGGTCCCAAACACGCTGGCTGGAAGGGGGCTGTCGGGAGCAGCTGTCCTGGTGTGATACTATGACCACAAAACTAGTCTTAAGGCTAGGTTCAAAGGGAGGACTCTGCCTCTTTTTCCAGTTCCTGTAGAATTACACCCAAATTTCAGTCTTTCGGATTTTGTGGGCAGTGAGGTTGGTATGTGTAGGTCTGAGAGTATAAACACCAAATTAAATTACTGAAATGCTTTATGACAGACTAGTCGCATAGGAGAATATTGCTTTCAGTTTTATAGCATTACTGACAAGGATCATGTTCTGTGCAGAGTAATTGGTGCAACAATTTTTACAAAGTAAAAACGCATTGGGAAATTAAAAAACTGGCAGATAGGCTTCTAACTGTCGTTCAGAGCTGAATACAAACGCACTAGTTTCTGAACTTATTTTCTGTGTTTTCAGGTAAGAGTCAGATTAGAGTGCTGTAAGTGCCAAGGGCTTTTTCTTTGTTTGGAGTAATAGTAAAGGGTACTGAACAAGAATAGCTCAGGGTCCTTGTTTCAAGTAGTATCTTCTGTCATTATCTGGTTTTAGTTTTATGTGAGGAAGTCTTCTGGATGTATGGAAGTTTGGTCCTAGAAATGAAGTGGTGATCATAATCTTCCCACAACTTTATGAGGAGTGGACCTCGTTTTTGTGCGTCATGCTAAATGTAGGTCTTGCCTGATGTTGAACTGTCACGAACAAATTGTAAAGAAAAGAAGGGTAGGGTATCGTTTTGAAGAAAAAAGCATAATAGAAGCTTTTAGAGGAAGCAGAGGAATACATTTCTTCATAGCTTAAAAAAATAATAAAAATAATGTGCCTAGTTAAGGGGAGAATAGAGATTACATTAAATTTGTCCATGACTAGAAACTTCCATTACTTTAGGGAGCTTTTATTTTGGTAAAAAGCGAAGATTTCTTTTATTATACAATTCTCAGCAAAGTCGCCATTTATGAATGGAGTTTAGTAATTCAGTCTTGACGTACAGGAGAGACACCTGGGTTTTGGTCTTGGTTGACAAGTGCCGGGTGGAGTGCTGGTGCGTCACAAGCTAAAAGGGGGTGAGCTGCTTAACAAGGGGCCTTGTGAATGCTTCAGAAATTGGCCCGTGGTCTCAAAAGTTTGTTGCATACTACTGTCCCTCTTGGCACAGCAAGCTGAGAAACCATTTCAAGCAGCCACATAGTTTAGTAGAAAAGTAGCTGGTTTCTGTGAGGTAAAATCAAAGTATTTAAGTGCGCCCTTGATGCTTTTGAGTTTTTTGGGGGCTACTTGCTGTAAACCCTGCAAAACTTCCAGTGGTTTCAGAAGGAGGGTTATTTAGGAAAGGAGTGTAGGAGTGATGGTGAGAGGAATTTGTCCATGTTTATTTTCCCATTCAAGGAAGAAAACCTTTCTCTTTCATAGCTGTGGTGTGAATAATTAAAGATATTAAATGTCAGTTTTCCACATAAAATATCAGAGGTAATCATGCAGTTATTTTATAGCTAACATTTTTCCTTTTCATCCAGAATGATCTTAATACACTTTGTTCGTAAATTAGTGGTTCCGTAGCTTGCGATCTTGTAAGCATGTGAATATCTTTAAGCAGATGACAAGTCTTGTTAAGTTCATGGATACGATTGCTCGCATTCAGAGCTTAAAGTTACTCCAGGTTGCTGCTGCTCGTGGTCTGCAGGCTGAGGATGTGCAATGTCTCTGAAGCTTGGTCAACATGGCATGAGGCAGGGCAGTCTTCTGGCATAGAGCTGGTAGCAGAGTGTTATAAAGAAAAGAAATTTTGACCAAGTGAGCTGGGGAGAGTTACTGTTCTACCGCATGTAGTGGTGGGGAAGGGGCAGGTGAGGTAGACAAGACCTACGGTGTACGAGGCTCTGCTGTCCTGTGAAGGTTGTAAACGCACCTGCAGTGAAATCTGGGCACATGGGAGGTGAGACGCTGCCTCTCTTTTGACAGTATGTGGCACGTGTAGTGTTCAGGCCTTCCTCTTTATCTGAAGGTAGTTCCTTGATGGAGGAAGGTACTATAAATTGAAGCTGGAAGTGAATTGAAACTCTGGGTTTAATTTCTGAGTGTGACACAGGCTGTCTCTATGAGCTTTGGCAACTGATTTAGTCAAAACCAGAGGCAGCTTTCCAAATTTTGGACCCAAGTTGGACTTCCTGTGTCCTGCCATGGGGGTGGCCCGCTGCAGCTGCTGGTGGAGTCAGTGGCACTGCTGTGGCCCGCTGGTGGCTTCCAGGGTTAGGGTTTACTCTTGGAAGCACAGCCATGTGTCCCTTTGCCACCTGCAGATGGAGACTAACAATACTTCCCTGCGTCATTAAATCATAGGCGCCCATATATTGGGACAGTTTTCCTGAGTGAATTAAGTTTGTTTTAAAGCAGTGTGAGTACTGTTTTACCTTACTGTAGCCTTAATAATTTATATTTTATTCATTACCTAGGAGTCTGTAAAGCTGGATTGAAATAAGTTGTATGTATTTCAAAATACTCTTCAGAAGAAACAGGGGAAAGTCAACTTTCAAGCTTCTGTATTCTTAATTTTCTTTCTTTTCTTTCTGCTGTTTTTCCCTCCTTTCCTGCGGTGTCACTGTCAGAAGTTGTTTTATTCTGTTTTATGTCAAAAGATTATTAAGACTTACTTCCTTTTTATTATTTTATTTTTATTTTTTTTAAGATAAGTAATGATACAGTGTTTCTGTCTGAGAGCAATGTGGTGAGCCTGGTACTAGTGGACGTGTGAATGTCACAAAAGACTCCTACAGCTCTCACCCTTCTTGACAGTTTCAGAAGGGGTAAGACCTGAACCAGCACAAGGATTACTCTACCTTTAAGAGTGGCTTGATGGGATTCTGTTAGATTACATTACTTGGGGAGGAAAAAAAAAACCAACACAACCCCCCCCACACCCTCCCCCAATATTCTCTCAATAATGATGATATTGTCAATAATTGGCAGTTGTAGGTGTTGCCTTATTCATGTGCTTATATCCTGTCTGGTGAAGTACATAAGACATACTATAATCATGCACCTTAAAACAAGGAACAATCATTTTTATCCCTGTTTTAGGCGTCTGAGATACAAGGTAGGGAAGGAGCGTAGCCTTGCCTGCATTCACTTAGCAGGTTAGCGTTAGCAGGGAACAGAATAAAATCTGCATCGGGCTCTAGTTTTGTGTCCTTTCCCTTGGTGTGTGTGACCGCTCTGAAGCTTTCTTGGTGAATGCCTTTCTTGACACGTGAGTAGTCTCACTGAATTCTGTGCCAGTTGGGCATCTTTTGCTAATATTCAACTTTCATTCATAATGCTGCTTCAAAAAGAAAAAAAAAACAAACCAACAACACCTTCAGAATAGTGTGGAATTACTGACTTTCAATTCAGTTATATTTATTGACAGGAGAGTCTAAAGTAGGACGAGAGCTTACTTAAGAGGTTTTGCCACTAAACGTGGTATTTAAGCTGCTGTGTTTTTTACACTACTTATTACATTATACTATTTATTTAATACCAACTTCCTTGTATTAATTATGAAGTAAGATACTGGTTTTCATGGCACAGTTTTTAAAAGTGCGTTCATGTGAAATGGTCCTTTTCAATTAAATTATTTTTCGTATTAATAATCTAACGTGAAATCACAACTGATTTTCTTATGAAACATGGAGTTGACAGAAGCAGCTACTTTGTCACTCTGGCAGCATTGTGATAAATAGGGTAACTTACTAATTTGAACTCTTATTTCTAAACCTGCTAAACATACTTCATCCTGTAAGATTCTCAGATTCACTGATTAGTAGTGTTTTGTTACTGAGAATGAGTTGGCTTTGATTTTAAAATCTGAGTTGTATTTGAGGAGTAAAGCATACTTTGCTTAATGCCAGAGTGTAAACTTAATTGTAGTAATCTTACAATGATAGCAGCATTTTATTATTTTTTTTAGTATTTATAAATTTGATTATATAAAAGATGAATCAACAAGGAAAAGCATGGTTTTGACACTTTCCAGTGTTTGTGCCTTTTGCTTTATAGTACGCAGATGCATAATGTAATTGTAAGTCCTTATAAGCATGGACAATTCAGCATGTGAAAATAAACTAGCTTCAGGCATATCTAAGTACAAAGAAAGCTAGTACAACAAAATTTCAATTTTTAGTGAGGGGAAGGAAAGTTAACAGGATTTTATGAGACTACACTAAGAAAATCAGTTGCTTAGGAAGTATGGAGTTTTTATTGTCAGAAATCTTCCATGTGGGTGTTTCAATACAAGAGATTTTATAAAATGTAGCAATCGCTGAAAATAAGAAACAGCATTTTATTGACCCTTATTGTCACAGAGAGCCTCATTCAGCAAAGATAAAAATAATTCAGTGGACTTCCACAACATGGGATCTGTGGAACTTAATTCAAGTGGAAGCTCTCTTGACAAGAAGCTTAACAAGTCCTGTCTACACCTTCCCTTGCTGAGAGGAAGTGGGAAGGTATGTCTTCCCTCTGCCTGTTTGTTGTTTTTTGTTTGTTATTATTTTTTACTTTCTGAAAGGCAATATGTATGTAGCAAATTGTTGAGGAGTCTGCTTCCAGACATTGTGAAACCACACTAGCTGCGTGCCCGGCTGTGGAGTTACTCTCCTCTTATGCAGGTGTAGCAACAGGAGTGTTTCTGCCCTTCGTGTTCTCAGGAGGGGCTTCGTCCTGCTCTTCTGAAACCCAGAGCTCTCTGTGGCAGGGCTGGGCACACACGTTGAAGTCCTGCTCCTTGGCCCTGTTGATGAAACCTGTACTGGCCTGTGGCAGGATTCAAGCGAGGAAAGGTTAAACCTGGTCCTGGGCATCTGGTGGGCTGGGTTGGATTGGCGACTACACCATACTGCTGAGTGTGCCAGGCAGTACTTTACTGCTGTTGGGTTGATGGCTTTCAACCTATACCTTTCATTCTTTCCTCAGTATGTTTTTGCGTCAGCTACCTAAGGACTTTTAAACGTAAGCCTTGTCAGAAATTCTTTTTTGTGTTTTTCATTTGTATCCATGTCCTATATAGGAGTGATCCAGCAGTGGGTAAGGCATGTCACATAATAATAGTTAGGATTTTATCTCTTGCGGTAGAATAGTAAGTGTGTGTTCTTTTATGCAGCAAATAATCCTAGGTGTTTGTTTGTGTATGTGAGAGAATGTGTTGTTTTGTGGCTGTCAAAGCAATATTTAAGAGAAAGGCGTCACAAGAGATTTGGAGATGAAGCTGGATAAAACTTTGGGAGAGAATGGAAGAGTGAGAGGGAACTTGATTTCTTTTCTTATTTCGGGCTCTTCAGTGTGAAGTAACTCCATGAAAGCCAGTGGAATTGAAACGTTGTGATGTTCTGCATAAAAAATCTGACCGTGAAAGTTAGGAGGAAGTTGCTCTTTTTTCTGTCAGGTTGATGAAAAAGGCATTTTTGTGGTTGGACATATTTTGGTTTGCTTTCCACAAGTGGTCTTTGTGCCACATCATGCCTACAGTGATCTACAGTTAGCAACATCATGCTGATTATTTTTTTTTTTTTTTTTCCCTTATGGGGTGAAGTACAGGAACAACAATGTATCTTATCCTAACTATTGAAGAGCTCAATCTTGCACCTACAACTGTGCAACTGGATTCCTGAACAAAAAGCCAGAACCAGAGCTGCATCAGCAATGTGTACCCCTTTGCAGATCTGCTGCCTGAAGTTGCTGGTGGCCTGTAATTCCTCAGGAAAGCTGCAGATTTCAGATTATTCTTACTTATTGATGTGTTAGTCCTGTCAGGGTCATGCTCAGTTGTACTCTGTGATCGGTACACAAGCTCATAGGCAGTCCTTACCTGATGATGAACAATGCAGGAAGGGCTAGGAATAGAGACATTACTGAAATATACAGAGTTCCCATAAATGAGAAGAGGGTGGAAGAGCATGAAGTGCGAGAATGCCGTTTGGTAGATGATATGTCTTTTGGCACGTGTGCCATTTTGTTCAAATATGTTTGCTTCCCAAGCTGGTTATATGGCTACCCAAAGAAAGCATTGTGATGTACTGCAAATCAGTGGTTGGAGAGGATAGATTTGGAAAGAAGTAGTGCCATCACCTCAATTTCATTGGTTAAGTCTGGCTTCAGATGTTCTTTCTCTTTGCAAAAGGTTTCTTTATATCCAGATTTCATGTTGAATAGTACAGACTTTCTGCCTAGCTCAGTTATAATCAGTAAGTGCTCCATGCCACAAACTTGAGTTTACCTCTTGTTTGAATGTCTGTAATTTTTTTTCCTTATTTAAGTGTCTTTATTTGTATTTCTTCCCTCTAATTTGTTTGAGATACTCTTTCATACATTGTGTTAAACATCAGTCATCAAGTGCTCATAATATATTTTGAAACAAGTGTGCAAAATTGCAGCATGATCCAGCACTGATTACAGAGCTATGGCATACGAATTAATAAGAAAATAAAAATAGCATCATTAATTTCCAGCTGCTTTTTGGGAAACAGAGGTGTTCATAGGGGGAAATTTGGTGTCTGCAAAATGAAGAATGACAAAATGGGTAGCATATATATTAATGCAAGTAAATATTCACAATTTACTTCCTCTGTTCTATTGATTAAAAATGGGTTCCAGTGCTGAAAGAGTATGCAGAAGCTCCAGTGCCATTCTTTTAAAACTGTTGGACTAAATAAAGAGCACCAGTGTCAAAACTAGAGCAAGGGGAGGAAGTTTACAGAATCATAGAATGGTTTAGGTTGGAAAGGACCTAGAAGATCATCGAGTTCCAACCTCCCTGCCATGGGCAAGTTTTTAATTTTATTTCTTAGTATAGAAGACCTTAAATAAGGGAAGTAAATTATGGATAGCTAAGTATAATGATTCGTTGAATGTGTCCATTTCCCATTAATATGAGAGAGAATTGCCGGTGTGTGGTGGTGGTGGGGAAATTCTTTTAAGTGTTTCCCTCGCAAGGAAAGTACTGATTTACTACCATCTCTTGTACGTGCTTGCTTGTGCTCATGTCTCTCCTCAGCATTGTGTACTGAAGCAGCAGAAGGTAAATAAAGTCTATCGTTAAAAGTGACCCAGGCAAAATCTTACACCGTGAGGGCTCTTACCACAGTTTGGACCATTGGTTTCCTTCGGAGGAAACTGTCAGAGGGGTCTGGATGCCCAGTTGCAGGTCTTGAAATCTCCGCGTCGTTTGTTGTTACTCAGGGCTGGCCTGTTGTTCAGGTGGGAGCTCCAAACGAAGCTTTGGGCCTGCGTGCCTGCAAAGTCTTCCTGGTTTTTAATCAGCAAAGGAAGATCCTGCCCTCCTGAGAGGCATGTCTAGAGGAAACGGATTATTTATTTATATAGTGAAGTGGACTCTCGAGGATGTCCCTGTCGAGCTTTCTGTTTTGCTGTGGAGATGGGGCGAAAGTGAGTGAGAGGATGCTGGAGTGCAGGGAGGGAAGCACCTGAGAAAACTGCCCAGATGCTGTGTTTTGTCTAAGAATTGTTCTGCTGGTTTCTGTGCCACGGGTGATCTAGTTTCTGTGTGCAGTCTTGCTTTCCTGGATGGATCCACAGGGCTGTATTTGAAGTTTACTGTTACTCTTCACTTAGAGGGAGGAGGTGAGGCAGTCATCACAGACATCCCTGTGCTGTTGGTCACAGGAGAGAAGGGCACAGTTCAGGTCTTCTAGTGAGGACAGTACATGTTCTCTTATTCAAGGATCCTAGAGGGAAAAAAAAAAAAATATCTTTGTGTGTGGGGGATGGAAAATGTTTTGTGGAGCGCTAACAGGCTTTGCAGAGATTGAGCAGGGCTGAAAGAGAGAGTGGGGGCAGGCACAGTGAAAGCAGGGAGTTTTTTACACCTCGTATTCCTGGCCCTTGTGAGCCCCTTTGCACATACATGTACGTGTCTGCTGCCTTGACATTCCAGTTATACCTATGGAACTGATTTAAATCATGATTTTTGGTCAATAAGCACTCGGTTTAAATGGGTACTTTTAATCTCATTTTGCTTTGGTATTTTTGTATTTGTTTTCTCAGAAGCAATCTCTATTGGTAGACGACCGTTAAAATATGTTGCTAAATATAGCCTTTACACTAAATTTGGCGCTACTTTTTTTGTTAGTTCAGAGGATGCACTGTATGCTTGCACGCTTTCTAAGTGATTACATGGCTTACATGCATTTATTTAGATTGCAACTGTTAAGAAAGTTTTGATTTAGGAGATGACAAATTATGTTTTTTAATTGTGGCCCTTAAATTTCCTGTTTAATAAAGCCACACTCATGCACGAACCCATGCGTACACACAAGTTAGTGCAGAGTTTGCACTTAAAATATGTCATATCCCTACTAAGGCAAGCAATTCTGCTGTAACTGAACACAAGCTTTTAGAACCAGTAGAACTGAAACTTCTCTGCTTTCTCAGATGAGAAAGAAAACAAGTGATCTTGCTTTTTCAATTCCCATTTAATTTCTCAACTTTACACCAAACTATAAGTGACTTATGGAGCAAAGACATTTTCTCGGCAAATGCAGTGGAAGGTACTACTTTGAGGTTCTAAACCTTAATACTTGTTCTTGGTCCTTCGATGAAGACTTACCTGTTCAGTATTTGAACTTTGTTTACAGTTTTGACATCAAACATTTGCAATTTATTTTAATTTAATATAAATTGAGGTATATGATATTTCAGTAGAATTTAACATTGGTTTGTCATAATGTAAAGGTAAATAGGTATTTTGGATATTTTTTTATTAAAATGCATTTAGTATCAGTAACATCTAATTGAAATTTGGATCTGATTTATTTGTTCAGAAAGGATTCATATGTAACTGTGTCTGTTTCTGTTAAGCTGAATATATTTTCTCAGATTACTTCAGTATCCATTATCCAAAGTTTCTATTTGTAATAACGAATGCCTTGGGCAGTATCTTCCGCCATTAAGGAATGTAGACTAGCTCACTAGGTGACACTGGCCATATTAACTGTTTTGGTTTTTTTGTGGGAGCTAGACCCCTGTGTAGTTTCTGGCAGACAAAAATTAACAGATACCTGTCTGTTTACACATATTAAGTACCTAACATGAAAAAAAATTGAAGTGATTATTTTAAAATGGCCATTGCAAGCTTTCCTCTCAACTGTGTGGCATGAGAGTGTGACTTTAATGGTTGAGGGGGGAACTTCATAACTTCCAGGAATGAATCTAGCATCACTGGTGTCCAGAAACCACATTGGTTACTGGATGCTGACTGTATTACTAATGTATTAGATGAAGAAAGAATAAGAAAAAAAAATAAAAGGTAAATATGTCATAGCAATTCAGTGGGCTAACATGGGTAAAGAATTCTAACCCCCACCCTTCCAAAATATTAATAGCATCTGGGCAGAGCCAAAGAGCTTGATAACACGTATTGACTCTGCAGCTCCACGCAGTTTTTCTGCAGCAGGAGAACTCTGTAGCAGTATCTGTGACCATTAAGGAATGCAGAGTTAGACCTCTGGTAGTAGAAGGGTTGTGCTCAGAAATGTAGAGTGTGCCTGAGGCCTGGTGGCACAGTTATACAAACTACTCGTATATATAAATTTTGCCCCCGCCCCTTGAAGGAGGAGTTACACACTTCAAGAAGTGTTTCTATGGCCTTCTCTCCCCAGCTCAACCATAGGTTTTGTGATTCTGTCTTTGTCCTGTTTTTCTGTATGCTTTTGTATCAATGTATAGGGTATTCAAAGTCTCAACAGTTATTGTGATCTTGTATAACTAAATATAAAAGGGTAAGATTAGAAAGCTACATAGAAACTGGAAAAAAATCAAAGCAAAGGTCAAAATGCTATTGTACATCACAAATGTTTAAAACAGTCAGTTTTTAAAAAGAAAATAAAAGAAAACTTTCCTTAAAAAATTGAAAAGGGAAAATTACTGAGTATTACCTACTCTTTTTCTTACGAAGAGAACATGCCAAAGATGAATCACTCATCCTGAAAGGGTCGTCATTTTAATTTTCACATACATTTGGTACAAGATCAGTAAGAAAATAAAGTAGTTGCATATTTAGGCAACTTTTCTGATGGAAGCTGTTTATTGCTGAAGCATTCGTGTTTTATGAAGCTGCCCTAAAACAATTAGCTCTTGTTTAGTACAAGTGTTTAAACAGAATGCTTTACTAACGCGGCTGATTTTGTAGGTATTGCATTTCCATAGGATTGAACTATTCTTGTTCTAACTTGCTTTTTCCCCCCCTTAGACATGTGAAATGTTGAGGCTTTCTTCCCTTTCCGAAAATAAGTGTTTGAGCCAAGATTTTCTCAGGAGAATTGGTATCTTTGAGGGTGTTCTGTCTGAGATGTCTCAGAGAAGCCTGTTACTCAGCATGTGCTTAGCAGTGTTTTCCTGCTAGGATACATTGAAACGGGCTACTGGTCAGGCTAAAATGTCTGGATATAAAATTCACTTTGGTCTGAATTCAGAGTTGGTGTGAGCTTGTGCAATTCCACTGAAGCTGCTGAACAGAATTTGGCTGTGTTTGTCACTGCGATTGTGGCAAAACCAGCTAGGAGCAGTGTGTGTTTAAAATATTGCCGGAACTACATCAGTAACACTTGACTGGAAGAATGAGACACCCTCCCTCAAAAATAAAAAAAATAAAATAAAACCCCCAAACCCCCCCCCCACCAAACTGAAAAGGAGGGTGTTTGGTCCCATTAAAGCTCACTTTTTTCCCTTTGCTTTGGAGAGTTAGTCAGATGGATCAACTTAGTGAAATAATCCCACCAACAGTCCATATTTAGATGACAGGCCGGTCTTTTTCTTGAAACAATTTTTTACTCAAGAACTTCCAGAAAATTGTATCTTCACAACCAGAAGCGTTTCTCCTACTGATGAACCAAACTAGTGTTGCTGCCAAGCAGTCTGCCTTCATGGCCACCCTAGCAGAGGGTTATCTTAGCCTGAGCGCTCCAAGTTTGTATGAGGTAAGCTGCAGGGGAATATACTTTGCAAAGTATCATACGTATTATTCACTGTGCGCAATGCAGATTTTGTCACTTTCCCAGGTACTTCTCCCCCCACACCCCCAAAAGTTATGGGGGCAACTAACCGTATGTGTGATTTCCTCCACCTCCCATCCAAAAAGGAGCTACACTGTTACCCATGAGCTGTGCCCCATTAGGCCTAATCACTGTCACACTGAGCTCAGTGAGAACTTTGCCATTGATTTCAGTGGAAGCAAATTCTGACTTGAAAGAAAACCTTTGTGAATCTCACTGAGGATTCTTTAAGGATTATCTGTAGTTTACTGATATAATGATACTGGTGATTGGTGTGAATTTTACTGTGGTAAAAATGTGGGTGAAAGTATGAGCATGGGTACAGTAACCTTAATAAAGGTGCAGTATGCCACTACAGTTTTTTCAGCTACAGAGACCAAAAAAAAAGCTGTAAAATCCCTGTCACAAGGGCGTGCTTGCATATGTTTAAGTTTGATTTTTTTGCCCTTTGAGGTGTGCTGGTATAATAACTGGTGTGGAAGTGAAGTGCGCACACACGTAAAAATCACTTGCTAGGTACAGACTAGTATCCTGGTCCTGTAGTACTTGTTCTGATTCTGTTCTGGTATAGCTGAAACAACCTATTTTCTAAGGTAGACAATTTCATAAAATAATGTATAAATTATACTCTGATCATGCTAGGAGTGAAGAAGAATGGTCTTGAAGTGAGTTTCTAGTAAACGTGTCCCAGACACTGAATGAACTTCTTGAAATATGACCTGGGGCATACGCAATGCTGTATCTAGTACAATTTGCTATTGAAGCTCAAATATATTCAGAGGGATGGGTGTAAACACATTCCGACTCTGCACTTACGTTTTAGCAAGCAAATGAATGGTTAGCACTTCCTTCTAGGATTCTTGCAAAGGGCGAAAATTGTGCTGGTGGAATAGGAAAAAAAAAAAAACAAAACACTGTCTGGTGCTGCAGTTTTCACCATTAACTTGCTTTATGATCTCGGGCAGATTGCTTCCTCTTTCTTTCTCTCTGTTTCTCCATTTACAAACTTGGATGGTGATGGCTTCTTCCTTTGTAAAGTGTTGTGCAGTCTCTGGAAGAAGAACTTGGTACTGAGTAGCAGGGCAGAAAGTTGAGAAGAGTTGTCCAGATTTTTTAGTGTGGGTTTTTTTTTTTTATTACTATGTGTTGGCTCTATCATAGGGTAAAATAGTAGTTGCATTAATTGTGGTGGTGTTAAAATACTTGGGGAAAGTTTTCCCCAGAAGCTTAGTTTTGTTTAATTTTTGTGAAGATCTAAAAAAGATGCCTGCTTCTTTTGGACTTCAGGTTGGCTTTTAGCATTTCATCCTACTGGAGAGCCAAAAAAATTCACTTTCTAAACAGGTATATAAACAAAATCTTTAAGAGTGTGTAAGAACACAGTTGGTGTTGTCATTTGTGTATTACATGTTTTGTTAAACAGCACATTATTAGGCTGTAATAACACTTTGCTCTCCTATTGTGTACTCTTACAGGCATCAACTAACTACATTTTACAAACATTTCAGAACCAGTGCTACCACCGGGGTTTTGCAGATTGCAGAGTAGACCCAGGGATGTTCAGGTAAGACCAGATGGCTGGTGGGAGAACCAAGTACAGAACTCCTCAACTTCCTGCAAGTTTCTATATCGCTGTTAAATTTATTACACCAGCTACCACTTTGTTCCTAAAACATCTGCCCTGTGTATGTGCACATATTACTTTTCCATATTGGTAGGTGGAAAAAAATGATAGTGAACTGTCATCTATCAGTTTCAGGCTGACTGGTTAAGTATTTGTGAACTTATCAAATCTGTTAGCATCCAAGTTCAATTCAGAATTATTCTTCTACATTTAAGAGCTTATGCTGCGTGATAGAAACATAACCTTGTCGGTCACAGCTTTTGGACCTGGTG
This sequence comes from Charadrius vociferus, assembly GCF_000708025.1. NCBI lineage: Eukaryota > Metazoa > Chordata > Aves > Charadriiformes > Charadriidae > Charadrius > Charadrius vociferus. Next base: position 454,405 of record NW_009648648.1, read on the forward strand.
TTTTGTTCTTCCAACCCAGAGTCTCTTCTTAACTCAGTGCGGCGTGAATATTGCCTCTGTTCTCCCTCCTTCTCTGAAATTCACTTTTGCAAGGATGCATAAGCACATTCTGTCCGAGACGTGTGAAGGTGATAGCATTTATGCTGGTTCCAGGCATGAGCTAAAATGTCCTGCTGCTCAGAAGGGCGTCTTAGGCCAGGCTTGGTCTGTACTTACGTATTTTGGAGCATTCAGTTCAGCTCTCTAGCCTGAGCTTCTTGCTCTAAGGGTTGACACAAGTGGTCTGGAAAGAAGTCGGTGTTGTGGCAATATGGGGTTTTGTGGTGCACTTTGTAGTTCAGGTCCCAAGTTTAACTTGCAGTTTCGTAGTAGGTCATTAACAAGGAGGCCTAATGACTGTCTTTTAAAGCAGATTAGAGTGAGAATCCATGGATCTTGTGCTTTCTTTTCTTAGGCTAGTACTGTTCAGAGCTACGGACTTATGTGCCAACCTTGGGTTTTAAGCATGTTAACTTTCGCAGTTGGTACAGAGTCTTGACCATACCAGAACTTGATTTCACAGAAAATTCTTAATGCTTTGTTCACCTTTTGATTTCAAATCCAGCCATCTGTGTGCTATACTGTGAAATCAAATGATAGAAAGCTAAGAAGATAATCGGTAAAAATCTGTGGATCCCAAGGGAGTTATCTCCCATCCTTGCTCTACAGTTCCAGCCAGCACTATCCGGTTTTTTAACTGCTGACCTTTTTTAAAATGCTGCCAGACTTGCATCTTTTGGATTGAGTTTTTCCTGAGTTGGGTTTGTCTTAAAGACAAGGGCTATGTAGGGTTTTCATCTGAGGGAGATGGGAAAGAATTACTAGAATAAAAATATTTATCTTCAAGAAGAAAAAAAAACAACCAACTTCTAAAAGGCCCAACAAAACAAAAATGGGGAAACAGCCTATAGGTCTTAAGGAACTTGGCCTGAAGAGTGCTGGTCCTGCTTGCTGTTCAAAGAATTGATTTTTATTTCACAAATACAAAAGTTTATTTGGTTGATTTTTAAGAATTGTGGTTTAGTTGTGAAGAGGACAAAGATCTTTATATACTTGGTTATTTTAGGGCCCAGTCCTGCAATGTCTTTGTTGTAGCAGTTACCCTGAGCTATTGCAGTTGCGGGATTGAAGCCCTACATGCAGCTAATCTTACAGGGACCTGATCCTGCTCGGAGACATTTAGGCACAGGTCCTTGGGCACGTGCACAGTTCTGGGTAAGCTGTTGTGGCTTGGCATCAATGAAACAACTGGTGAGGATGGATCTGATTGTGGATTCCGGTTTATGAAGCAGTGAGGTTCCTTTTGGAAATCTGATAAGACTCGTTACATACAGAAGTTTGTAAATTCTGTAACCTGAATGATTTTTAGAGGTGTTTCTCAAGAAACAGAGTTACATTCAGATCTTTCCTTTTTTGTCCTTAAAATGTAAGGCTAAACAGTTGACAGTGAAAGGACATCAATAAGGATATAGATAACATAAAATCAGAAGGGGTTAGTGTCCCAATAGTGATTTGTTTGTTTGTTTTTAATACTTCTTCCTCTAGTTAATAGATGGTAAAATAATTTATGTAACTGCTTGGAAAGTTCCCTCAACGAAAGTCTGCAAAAGCCAAATAATTTTTTTTTTTTTTTTTTTTTTTTTTTTCAGAAAAATAAATATTCTGAGAAAAAGTAAAGCAAATCTTACCCTGACAGCTAAGGAGTAGTATTTCAGATGAGAACCAGGCTGAAGCGATGTCGTAATGCTTCCTTGACCTGGACCAGATGCTTCTGGCTCCTTAGAGAACTCACAACTTTAAATAAAGTTAATGCTGGTCTGTTTTCGCTGCTTGTGTTCAGAATGCTGTGGACAACAGTGAGAACTGAAAATCATCAGGTACTTTTCAGTCTGATGCTGCTTGGGAGTGCTGTTATTATCAGGTCCAACTAAGTTACACTCACCAAGAAGAGGACTTCCAGTCAGGGTATGAGAAGTGTGTGCTACCACTGGTTTCCAACAATCCTGAAGAATAAGGTAGTAGCTCAGCTCCCTGGTACTGCAGTTGGACTGCTCTGGGCATGCAGGCAAGCAGAAGGTTAGCTCAGGGGTCTTCCTCCTGCATTGGTAATACTGCAGAATATAGGACTAGTAGAAAAATAAAATGGAAATAAGGGGATATGATTCACTTACATCAAAGTGGAATTTCTTGTAGGGTCCTAGCATTTTCCTCTCATGCTTTATGGTGTTATTGAGACCTGCAGTGGGTGTTGGATCTTATGCATTCTGGTGCTAGAGCATGCTGTTTCTTTTTCTCTGTAGCCAATGACTGAAGGTGGCTCTTAAATACATGTCTGCAGTTACAGTGAGACTGACTTAACATCATGGTGCTCCAGAGCAGGGAAAAGGCTGAACCAAATAGCTCGTGACGAGGAGATGTCTGTATTCCCAATACCTAGAGTGAGGTAAGAGCATAGTGGTACTGGGCTGTCCTTGCAAGGTGTTGGCTGTATCTGGGATGGGTGGGGTATCCTCTGCAGTTCTGATTCCCTGATGATCCAGACTGAGGACTCTGTTCTAGAGCTCCCTGCCTGTTTCTCTGTCTGGGTTTCCTGTAGTGGAGATTGGGATGGGTAAGGACAACTATGAGGAACACTTTGGTGTCTTCCAGACAGTCAGAACACAGGCGCAGCTTGGTCTGGGAGGGATTCTCAGTACTGGAACTGAGGTGTGGTCAAAGGTTGTTATGGACATCTATGAACTTTGGCTTCTAAGTTAATTGTATGGCTACTAGGACTTTAAGTGTAATAGGAAGAGATAAGGGGGGGAAAATATGATAACTATCAGAGACAACCCCACTTTTGAAGTTACCAGGGAAGCTTGTGCGATCATAAAACTTCTTATTCAAGAACACAAAATTTGTGTCCCTTGAGTATACTGTGCGAACTTGATTCGTTGCCTGACATTTTGTCATTGTTTCACTCTTTAGCAAAAATGCATTCTGCTTATGGATGAAAGAGGACATTCCTTCTGCATTTCCCTTGGCTGTGGATCTGTAATTATTGTTCTTGAGTTTATTTATGAGCTACTAAGGCCTTTAATGGAGATGATTTGCTTGTTACGTCAGGAAGAGCTGTTCCTGTTTTGAGTCTTGACAGTTTTTCCTTTACCAGAAAGAAGTTACAAGGAGTTAAGTTTGCTACAGGTGGCATCAAGTACACAGCATGGTAGATCCCCGCTAGGTTCAGTGAAGCAGTTGCGGGATGGTGAGGGGGAAGAAGTGCTCCCTAACTGTTCTTGCATTTTTATGCATCTGTAACAAATCACTTACTCCAAGAATAGAAAGGAGCAGGTTCATTGAGGCTGTTGATTGGGTTCATGGAGTCACGTCATCTGCACACCTCTGCTTTTTCATTTTTGAGATCTGGAGCAGCAGAGGTTTTGCTTTAATAAAAAGAGAACCTCATCTCTTCTCTATTGTTTGCAGCTGCTGTTGTCTTTTGCACCTCCACAAAGTAGATGTGACAAGTAACCTGTCTGAGGGGCAGTAGACAACATGTAAGACATGAGGATGGAGATCCATGGATCTTCACCTGCTTGTTACTGTGTTGAAAAAGTTCTTCCATTCCAATTGTCTCATTCTTCTCATTCATTAAGTTGGCCACGTATGATAGAGGTAGAGTGGGATGAGGAGAGGAAAAATATAAAATAGAATGTCAAATTACAGTTAAAAAGTAATCACATGGAATCAGATCTTTTGGGGGAGCTGGACATGTGTTATCCCCATATTAAAAGTTAAGCACATGCACTGACATTATTATTGGATTTCAAAATTGCACCTGACCGCAAAGATTTTCAGCCTAAATTCATATTATTTCTATGTGGAATCTGTTTCAAATACGTGAAACTTACTACTGGTGACAAGTATTTGATCATAGTGTTACTTTAAACTTAGATGCGTCAGCTTACAAAACTTAGGATTCTTGACAGCTATTTAAATATTTAAAACACCCTCCATAAGATTACTAAATCCAGCAGTTCAACTATATAAACAATGCTAAGAATAATGAACCAGAAAATATTCAAAATGGCATACCCTCTCCATAAATATTTCTCTCTTATTTTAACATTCACCATGGTGAAACTCAAGGAAAGTAACTCCTGAATGTTTGTGTTTTAACTGACTAGCTTGTGGCTGAAACAAGCTTTCAGGGAAATCCATGGAATCCCACAAGGTGGCAGGAGCTAACTGTTCTATACTAGAGCTGTGGTCTGAAGGAAAGTAAAGGTAATAAACTGATTTTGTGAGTTACATTAATTTGAATCACAGGCAAGTTAGACTAAAATTTCAAAAACCCACCTCGTGTAGGTGTTTCTTGGATTTCTGAGTAATTTGGGCAAATGATGAAAATTCTGTCCCCAAGAACCTTACTTCAAAAGAGAAAGTACAGGCATTCTTACATTGTCAACAAAAAGGACTTTTATTTTTACCCAGTGGTGGTAATTTGCTCGTAATGTGCTTCATCACTGTGAATGGAGAGCAGGGATGAAGCCATTCAGGAAGTTGCTGGTGTATGAGGTTCACAGTTAAACAAATTGGCAGTGAACATCTCTAACTTGCAAACTCACCTTGACATCTGTATATTACAGATCTGTATATTAGCCAGGTATCTTTGGGAATTTGGACAGCCCTGTTTATGTGGACAGACAATGCAATTCAATAGGACTAAGGTGAAATTGAGAATAGGTAGCTTTCTTAAATGGTAGACAGATATTAAGGTTAAAACGAATTCAACTCTTACGAAATTTCAGTTTCTCCCATCCCACTTTGTGTTAATTGCTTGTCATTGCGCTGTAGAAAGAAGAACCTAAGCATTTGAGATGGGGATATCTGGAGTGTATATGAAATAGTGTTGTTTCTTTTTCTAGCAATGATGGAAGCAACTGAAGTTAAGAACATTTAAAATCAATTCTGTAGTGACTTACAGACCTGTTGTACTAGCATGCATTGTCCAGTAAAATACCTGCACCTCGTTTTACTGACAGGAGTGACAGGACAAGGTGTAGAGATAAGCATTTTCAGCAGCTGCCATTAAGGAGTATCAGATACCATTGTCTGGCCAAAGTATGGGAGCTGCAGAAGCATTTCTTTTTATACCCCTATTGCAGGAATGTTTTACACTGAGGAAAATTGTTGTTGTTAGGGCTGACCTGAGTAATTTTAGTGGATGCAGTCAGATGATACCTATAATTTCAAAGTGAAAATTTGTGATTTCCAGTGGTTATAGCTCAGAAGCAACAGGTCACTTACATTGACTTGAAATACTCAAAAAAAAAAAAAAACACAAAACCAAAAAAAAAAACCAAAAAAAAAACCAAAACAAAAAACAAAACAAAAAACTCAAAACCAAACAAAAAAACCTACATACATCTATGTAAATATGATGAAAGAAATCAGTTTTAAGCTTTAAGATGGGACATCATGTATAACCATGTATTCAACAGTGCTCTTTAAGTCTAGTCCTGTATGCTACAAATGTATGGGCCTTAATGTGGCTTGCTGACAGTTTGCTACTGCTGCATATTCAGCATAGGTAAGGTTTGATCCTTAAGCTTCTTTATGCACAAAAGGTCAGTGATAGTGATAATACCAGGGGTAAAAAGAGTAGTGCAAGCAACTTGCTTTACTTCAACCACAGAGTCAATGCAGGAAAAGGCTTCAGAGTGTACGGTGACATATGTCTTAACTGGGCAGAGTGGTAGCTTTTCAAACAGTGGATGCTGGGTGGTGTTTCTCAGCAGTGATAAATAAATGATCATAAGAGATTTCTGCTTTGTGGTGTACTTAAAATTATTACAGTGAACTAGGAGGCCTAGTAAATATTACTGAATAGTTTGGCAATTGATGACAATTGCGGTGTAACTCCAAATTAATCACAATATTACTAGAGGAAATAGAGGTGGGAGGTGAAGAGGACTACACAGGGCACGTGCCTCTGCAATTTAAGTGTCTTCTTCCAGGAAACCCAGGGTCTTCCCTCCCAATCTGCCAAACCCTGTCTTAAATGTCTCAACTATTCTGTTGATTTTGGTTAATTCAGGGACAATTGGAGTTGTCCCATCCACCAGATCCCCTACCGAGGTGCTGAGTGCTTTCTCTTCTCTATGACCTCCTTGGGAATGCAGGGCATCACTGGCCTCTGGTAAATGCCCAACTCAACTGAAGAGTCTAGCCAGACAAACAGGCAAAGATATACTGCCTGTTTACTATCAAAGCTAAGAGTTTTCTGCATCCCTCCCAAGTCTGATTTGCAGTTGGATTTGAGGGATTTTGAGATCTAAAGAGTTGGCTGTGCAGTATGCAGGGTCTCTTTAAAGAAAAACCGAAAGGTTCTTTGCTACCAACTTTTTAGAAGCACCTTGTTAAAATGTAGCACTTTAAAATCGACCCTATTGATAAAACCTGGCATATTCTCAAACCTTAAAGGTATGTCTACCTTGTAGATCACTGTGTTTTGTAGTTACTCGAGCATGCTTTCAATAAGGTAGAACAAGTATCAGAAGTGGTTTGGCAGTGATAGCATAGAGCTCTGTGCACGCTAATTTAACTTGCATTGAGTGAGGGTAAATTAGCTTATGCAGAGCTGGGCTGGGCTGCTGTGGTTAGAGTTCCTTGTACTCGATTAGTTGGTTTAAATAAGGTTTCTGTGTCTAGGAGCACTGGGCTGCTGAAGCCATCTGGAGTCTTCAGGGCCGGTCACTGACAGTTGGTGCCATATGCAACAAGGGCACGTCTTGGACATTCCTTCAAGGTGCAAAGTCTGGTTAGGCTGCAGCAACAACTCTTCCTACGCTAGCAAGTTGCAAATCCTGTTTATGTATTTCTTTTATAGCACTGGATGTTGACAACAGTACTTTCTCTAGGGAAACTATTATTCAATTAGCTTGGTATTTATTTTGATATTAAGTTTTGTTGTTGTTGAAAGTGAAAACTGGTTTGGGATAAGATCTGCTTATTAGAGGGCTTGTTCTTGAGTTTTATAGGAGTGGGGGAGACAGGGAAGGATAAGTGTATTGCCTTTGGTGCTCAGGGTGGAATTTTTGCCCTGTTCTTCTGCCTTTCCTTAAAGAAGCTGTAATTGAAAACTAGAGTTCTTGGGATTGTATGTGAAATACTTTGGATAAACACAGGTAACTTGGTTTCAGTGTTGACTTAGTTCTTTATCTAGTGTGTGCCAGTCAATTTAGTATCTATTTAGTACTCATTGTTTCAATAGATCAAGCTGGTCTTTTAGTAGTTTCAAGGAGGCCAGGTATGTCCAAATTAAAAGAAACTGTAAATGAGATGACTGACTAGTTAGTGCTGCAATTATTGGGCCAAGTCTTGTGCTTTTACACCAGCATAATGCTTCACGGTTATATTTAACATTCTCCCCTGTCCTCCCTCTACTTTCTTACAGAAAACGTAAAATTAAAACGAAAAAAGAACCCAACCAAACACAATAATAATAATCAATACAGCATTTAGTGTGCTGAAGATTTAATTAAGTGTCTCTTGACAGGGAATAATGACGGCTGTGTGGTTTGGTCTACATTGGTCTACAAGTGATGCAGTTAAGTTCAGAACCCGCATCTACACCCAAGTCAGAAGATGAAATTGTAATAGTGGAATCGCTTTGTCAAAAACATGAACGTTGGAGAAGATGTTGAACTTCTCCAGGTTGCTTGTTACAGCAGCCTTTTGCTCCTACAGGAGTGCACTTGCCCTTTCTCAGGTCTTTTCAGCACCAAAGCTAGGTTTTGCTCTCCTTCCTTCTCCTGGGCTGTACCAGGCAGGGTCCCAGAGAGCAGCTGCGGTGGTCAGCCACGTGACAGACGCAGGGACACAACCAATGACTTCTCTAAACTTTAACAGCAGCAGCTGGAAGTTTTACTGTCTCCCATGGGCTATTGTTCCTTTCTGTGGCAGTTTAAAATGCATCAGTAGCAAAAGTAGCAATGGGTCTGCTCAGCAGCCACCAGATTTCGCAGCGTGAGGTTTTAATGTAACTAGCTGTTATTTTTAACCTGTATTTGACTTAAGGAGTACAGGACAGATGCGGGAATAGGAGAATTTGTGATACTGGCAAGCCAGTGTTGTACCCTAACAACTACAGTGTTTGTTGCTCTTCTGCATAGACCAGGGACATAATTTCGGTCTATAAAGCATTGCATCCTTTGGTAACAAGTGGTCCATCTTAAGCCTTTTCTTTTTAAAAAAAAAAACAAAAAAACAAACAAAAACAACCTGCTTATATATTACAGAAGGGCTGATAAATTAATGCTGTGACTGTTTTTATACAGTAGATTGGTGTCTGTGTTCCTTGCATTCATGCTGGAGTAGCAGGAAGAGACCTACCCTCTTCTATGGTGTCCCATACATGTGTTTTAGACTTGAATGCAAGAAACTGGTGTGATTTTTTTTTTTTTTATTTGTTTTTCTTGATGAAAAGGTTTGCTGTACTTATATGTGCATCAATCAGTACTTTACATAGTGCTTTGACTTTTGGTGGCTGAACCTAGAATGTTTTTTTTAAAAAAAAAAATAAATTTAGTTTAGGGGATTTTTCATTTGGGGGGGGTATTGCATGTTTGAAGTAAAATGTGAATTTTGAATGTTGGTAATCTGTTTTGTGTTCTTTTGTAGTAAACTGAAGTGTTGCATAATAGAAACTTTTTTTAGCTTTAGAATCCCACACAAACACTAGGGAGAAAACCACAGACCAGAAAAGAAAAAGTATCGGGGATTTTTTGGGGGGGGTTGAATGAGAAAAATGACTTGTTTAGTTTTAGATAGTGTGCTGACAAAATGTAGAGAAACTCCAGGTTAGAGAAGACCATGTGATAGCCACTGATTCACATGTCCAGCTTTGGTGTCAGGTCTTTGGATGAAAGTGGACATCATAACAAGAGATGTTACAGCAAATGTTTTGCTCTGGTGTATGAAACCCTAAGCAGCACTTATTACTGGAGATGAAATTATACAGTTTTTTTTTTAAATTTAAAATTGAGTTTGCAATTAGCCAAGGCTAATTAATGGTTTTGCAGAAGCACCTTGAGTTCAATTTGTTTACAGTCATTCAGAGGCATTAGTTGTTGGTAAAACAAAAGAACAACTAAAGATTGGGTGACATCTTATAAATCCACAGGGATGGTTGAAAACTTTATTTGCTGGATTTGCATGTTGGGCGCTGTCTTTACGCAGCGCTTTCTTGCTGGCATAGCCCCCCTTCTCATGCTCCAGGGAGGAGTCCTCTGTCCTTGCTCACAGCTGTGATGGCCTTGGCTGGGGCCAGCCGTCCTCCTAGCAGCTCTGCTTCCCAAGGGTGACTGTGCCAGGCCTGGCTGTTGCCGAAGCCGTGGTGTGTGCTGGTGTTACCCCCGTGGTGGGGCGCTCACCCCGGGGCAGGGTGGAGTGCCTGGGCCCCCTCTACAGGAGGGTGAGGGCGGGAGGGAGGGAAGGCTGTGGTGGTGGGAGAGCAGCTGTAGGATAAAACAGTGTAAGAACAGTTAAAGGTCAGGCTGGGTTTTCTCTTGAGTAAAACTGAACAAAAATTATTTTCCTGCTGCTTTTGCTGCCCTGCTCGCCTTTCCAGAGAGCATGTTTATGGAGGAAAATATAACCTGGATATGCCAAGAATGGGATGGCAGCCCACCTGCAGGGACCTGACCTCTCCTCTGTGCTCACTCCCTTTCTTTCGATGCTGCCACAGAGACTGATCTCATCTCCTGCTGTGGCTGGCACAGCTGCCAGCTGCCGACAGATGTGGACAAAATACATTTCTTTAAGTCACTTGCCTGTGTTCTAAATCTTGCCCACTTTGTTCCCCAACTTCTTCTAGTGCCTACAGAAGTCTGACAGATTTTTGGCCCTTAAATCTAAAACGAACGGGTCATAGATTACAGCCCAAAACAAAGCTAAACTTCAGGATTTTGGCAAATCTCATACCAATGGGACTAAGCTCCAAAAATCTGAGCTCTAGTTCTGGTGCTAAATTCTTACACTGAAAATCACAAGTGTATCCTGAAGCAGACCTCAGGCTGCCATAGTGATCTTCCAGCATTTCATTAAAATAAATTTGTAGGGGTTTTTTTATATGTATCAAGATTTGAATTCAATGAAGTACTTGGTGAATGAGATGTGAAACTGGAGGAAGGTGTTTTGTTTTTGGTTTTTTTTTTTTTTTCCTCCTGAAGATGACAGTATTTGGCCCAAACACTAAAGGATTCTGTAAAAACAATTACATGTACTCTAAAGGAAATCATTCAAATAAATAGTTGTGTGGAGTGGCTGTTTCTAATTGGGTTTGATGTTTTATCGCAGTTAGTTTTCCATTTAGGAGGGAGGATAGGAACCATAAAACTTGATGCAAATTAGCAAAGTGAAATAGCTTGCTTTGTAACTGCTCTTTGAACCTTTGCATCTCTTTTAAGAATATGCTTACAGAATATTGCAACAGTACATCTAGGAAGATAACTGGGTTGTTTTAAAAAACAGACGTATGTGTCTTTCTAATAAATTGTTTCTGATAGAACTAGAAAATAGGAAAGACTAAACTAATGCAGTTTTTTAAAAAGTCTGTTTTGCATTTTAATCTCATGGAGAACAGCTCTCATTATTCTTAAAGCAAAAACTAGACAAAACCCTCCTAATTTTAGGAAATTTTGATATTGGAAATGGGGGGGGAGGTTGTGCTACAGATCGTGCTTCATCTTATATTGTGAGAAGTAGACTTCTGCATCTCTAAAGTTTCCAGTATCTTGTTCTGGTAAAAAAGCTAAAAAGAGGGCAACAGTGTTAGGATCTTATTCTGCCACGTTGTATGTAGTATCTGAGTGCCTTCCACCTATAGCAGAGAAGAGCTGGGATTTAACTTCTCAAGGTAACGGGGAGGGAGTGGGGGGGAGGGCATAAAAAGGGATAGCATGCTGCTTGTGGTAGAATTTTTGGCTTGGGTGTTTTACGCATTATTTGGGCATGACATTTGTACCTGAAGTTGTTCTGACACTTATGATGTGTGCGTGTGTGTAGTACATAATGGGGCAGTAGCTCTTTGGTGATGGAAATCTGTTGCATGTATGCTGTTAATGTACTACATAGCTCAGAAACCTTTTCTGTGTACATGTGCATATATGAAAATACTTGGTACAACTTCTAAGAAGTGCTGAGATCTAGCAATCATTAAGGTGGTGATTCTGCTGTTTTTGAATACACAAGATTGTTGATGGTGTTTTCTGGAATGTATTATGAATTAATTTATATGTTTAGTGTTGCATTAACTGTGTGGTATTGCAGAGTTATATAAGCCTTGGATTGGGAGACTGTATCCATCTTGAGCTGAGTAGTGACTTTGTTTAGATTTAGTGATTAATATTGTATTTCTTCATGGGATTGGAATAAAGTATATATTTTGTTGGAGATGATAATTTATTGATATTGCTGCAAACTCTGTATGTGTATGCGAGCACAATTCTTTGTGAATTTTACAGGAGGCAAGTTTACAATAGCAGGCTGGTACTGCAAATTTGATTGTTTGGGGAATTGTTTGGATGTCTTCACTGACAGTCAATTCCAGGTTAAGTTTTGGAGTGTTTTAAGTGTGCTCTCAATGTTTGTTTCCTTAATTGTTTAGCAGGAGAAAGTTTTCAGCAGTGCAAGATTCATCAGAGTTACTTTTTCCCTTTGTATCTTCTTTTACCAGGTCTTCCCCATCTCGGTCACTTTCTAAGTAATTTTAATGCTCGTAAAATACCAGAGTAACAAACCAGGAGAAGTCATCCTGTCATGTCAGTTCAGGAGAAGATAGATGTGCTGATGCAGTGAGTAAATTTGTGATCAAACTGTCCCTGGGTTGGCTTGTTTTAAACAAATATAGAGATAATTTGGTGCCTAATCTCTACCTGCCTTTAAGTTAGGGGACAAGAGTTCAGAAATTGTCACATATAAATGAATTTTGACAACTGTAATTTAAGCAATACAAAAATTTCAAGTTAATGTTAAAAATGTACAGAATAACTATTTGGTGGCAAGTGCCTGAACTTCTGAGTGTGTGTGAGTTTAGAGCACAGGAGGGCGTACACTTGTAGGTGCTTGTTACTTCCTACTTCATGCCTTCTTTCTGAGGTAGGTTTTTATCTTGTCTAGTAGCTAAAGGATGATTATATGTTAGATGATCCCTTTTCATGACCATTTTCAAGCTTTCAAAAAGTGTGTATTCTACCTGTAAGAAAAAGAAACTGACACAATTTAAAGCAGTGTGTTTTCAACTTTTTTTCATTACTTTAAAAACACTAAAAAAAGTGTCCTGCAGATGACATGGATGCCTGAAAAAAAGAATGTAAGCCTACCAACAATGGACTAATCTTCTTAGTTACTTTTTCAGACCCGTAGGAAATAACGTCTGCAGTGTAAAAACTGCTGATCTAATGCTGTATCTATACTGAACTTGGAGACCTCTAGACAGGGTAGTAACACTACCCAGCAAAGATAATGACAGAAGTCTAACTGCTGTAGTGTTAAGCACAAACTGTTTCACTTTGAGAAGAATGGTTGCCTAATAATGACTTTCACAGTCCTGCCCCTGAAATCCTACAAATGGTAAACTTTGATTTTAAAATGTACTTGTTATTTTGATGACCTCAGCCAAGGAAACTTGGGAGGGGCAAAGAAGCAGAGAATAATTATTTGAAGTACAAGCAGATGCTACTCTTAATTTCTCAAGGAAGTTTCTTGCGTAGAAAGGCAGGGTTAAAGAAATGGAGCTTTTTGTACTGAAAACAGTGCAATACTTTAGCCAGTGTCTCTCCAACTTCTTCCTTGTATGACCTATCATCTTAAGGATGAAGTGCTTTCAATAGTAAAAAACTGATAAAGGAAGGTCTTTCAGAACACTTAAAAAAAAGGGTTTGCAAAATAAATAATAGCAAGTTACTTAAGATGTATGAGAACGTTTTAGTTTGTTACTACGTCAAAATAGACTGAAGTTAAAGACGTGCATTGCTGAAGTTAAAGATATGCTTTAAGTGATTTGTTAGTCAACGTCATAAGTTGATTAATGATTTTTATTTACTAACTGAGAATACTTTTTTTAAGTGCTTCTGGTGTTTTTTAGGTTGCTGGAATAAATTGTCTTTGGCTGTCATGTCAAGAGTGCCAGAAATTGCTCTTGTGTATTTAATGAAATAACTCTCACTGGTGTACATGTGTACTTGAACTGAAGAAGTAGAGAGGAGGAAGGAGGCTAGTATATTGTCGCAACAGCATACCTGGCCAGTATTTGTGAGAACTGAGAATTACCCTTTCAAAACTGAATATCAGTTTGAATAGGAGCGGAAAACCAGCACTCAGTGCTGTAGAATCTCTCTTCTATAAAGCAGATAGGAAACAGCTGCTCTGAAATACACAGAATAATCCTGGGATTGGAGGTAGGCTTGTGACCTCGTTTACCTCTAGTGTGGTGGACTCCCAGAGCTGTGAGTGATGCTGTATGGGTGTTGGTTTTGATTTGAAGAGAAGCCCAGGCATTTATGTAACAGTAATTATATCAGAAAAGGTTTGGGAATATCTTTGCTGTTTCTCCTAAGTTGAATTTTTACCTGTATTCTAACCTTGCCTGCTGTTGGTCCACACACCACTGCCAGTACAATATCCCATGCAGGCTTTGTGGATTCTTGGGTTTAAAATTCACTAAATCTGTGCAGCTGAGTGTATAAATTACATTCCCAATTCTGATATAGTTCTGGCTTTAAACTACGTGTTTTGTTAGTACGGAAGCAGCTGTACGTCACTTCAGTGCTAATAGTTTCCCTGAAAAGGACGAGTAAGTTCTCCTGAGAGTGAAACTAGAGTGTCCCAGCATATGAAGAAACAGGGATAAATCTGCCAAACTATACGAGCACTAGTGCAGAAATGACATTGAGAAATGACTGCTGCAGTGAGGCTTTGCATCCCCTCCGTGGGAGCTGACTGCTCCATCAGAATAGCCATAGGTAGGGATGTATGTCTGCATCCATGACCTTCAACTTACAGCCCGCAGTTAATGTAACTGCGCTCACCAGAGGTAGGCTGTGAACTGGGGAGACTGAAGACAAAGGCAACGGGTCCTGTCTATGCACTCTTGGAAGCGAAGGCCATCAGGCTGTGCAGAGAGGTAGGGAGAGAGGTGTGGTTATGTCACCAGCCCAGTCTGGATTTGACTGCAGGCTGAGTATAGGGCATGCTTTGAAACAGCGTCAAAGAGTAAGCAAGGCACAGTGGGTATCAAAGGAGTCATTAAATGCTTTGTTAAAAGTTGCTGGGTTTCCTAAGCTTCTGGAGCGGGGTCTTCCAAATGTGAGTGAAAGGCATGCTATAGGTTCCTGTATTGAGCAGACAAGAGAAAATATGTGAAAGAAGTGTAAAGATCAAACTGGTTGGCCACCTTGCTTCTGTTTTCCCTTCTGTCAGTACTGGTGTGGAGGACATCAGACAGGATTTTAAAAAGTGTAAGAACTTGACTTTAACTGATGTACTGTTTTGTTTTGTTTTGGTCCTGTGTCCCCTCTGCAACCCCCAGTGCAAAATATCTTGCCATGCAAAGCTAATAAGGCAAAATGTTCAGACTTGAAAGAGAGCAAGACAGGTGTCGAAGTAGGAATACTCTCGGTCGTTACCTCCACGGTCTTATTTAGAAAGACCATAAATTAATAGGGATTGTCTGCTTTTAGCTGAGGTATGGGTCAGATCCCGGCTGTGCCAGTGTCAGGAAGATGCATTGACATGCTGCTTTCCACTACGGGTTTTAATTCTTCTTTTGAAACAATGGCTGATGGCTCCCATGGTAGTCAGCCCACCTTGCCTGATATCCTTCTGGCTTTGCCTTGATGCTTTGTTTTCCAAGCTAGCGTTTACTTAGGATGTTATGTGTCGATCTGTTTTATGTGGGGGTTTGTAATGCCACCCTAATGCTACGAACAAACTTCACTCCACAGGAAGGTGGGGACAGCCGACTCTTGCGGAGGGTGTGCGGGGGTGTCCCCCCCTCTCCTGGGACACGTGTGCGTTTGGGGGAGAAGGTCGATGCAGGGCAGGAGATGATGCTCTTACCGACTTAACCCCACCTTGGTGTCGGGTCGAATTTTAGCCTGAAAAGTCTCGCTGTTCTTGAAGCTGTTTTCCTGAAGAATCCCCACCCACCCACCCCCCCGCCTTTTTTTTTTTTTTTTT
>NW_009648648.1:470239-511643 GCF_000708025.1 Charadrius vociferus
CGAACGCGCCGAGCTGGAATAAGCGGTATCATGGTGATTTTTGTTCTGTCGCGGCGAGGCAGAGCTGTCGGCAGAATGGTAGCCTGCTGCACCCAAAACATTCCTGTGCCAGCTCCGTGACCGTGGAAGGCGAAGGAGGTGAGTGCCGGTTTTGCGTCGTGGTGGGTCTGGCCAGTTGTTAGAGGCGGAACCGAGAGTCGCAACCTGCCCCGGCTCAGTAACAAGAAATGAGCAATTACGTTGTTATGCTCTCTGATTAGATGCTTTTGCTCCTACTAATACTGTAATGGAGTATACTCAGGAAATGATGGATTTTGCTGGAGCAAAGAGCTGTAGTTGATGAAAGTTTATAGTGTGTAAATCTGTTTTTCTTTCAATGAAAACTGTTCATATGGTACAAATATAGCCACAAAGGACAGATGATGAAGGTAAGGTTCACTCCAAACAACTTATGATAGAAAAAGCACTTAGGTAGTTTCAGAACTTTTAGATGGATTGAATAGTGCCAGAAAGAGATGTTACTGTGATTTAGTAATAACTGTGGGTCTAGAATAATGAGGGAGTATATATGAGTATATGAGGGAATGACATGGTTTTATAGTGTGTGGAAATAAAACTATACACAGTAAAAACAAAAAGGAAAAAACAAAATTATTCTTACAGTTGCCAGGCTTCCCTCCGGATGGAAGCCAGGTTGGTTCAGAGAAAGCAGATTCTTTGGAAGAATAACTCAGTTGCAACAAATGGGCAACTTGTATAGAAATGTGTCGTGTTACGTTGTTGCATTTTTTTTAAATTTAACTTTTTTAGGATTATTTTTTCTTTACCAAGTGAAGAATGTAAATACCACAGGTTCATTAACCAGGCTTCAGCTCTTTAAACAGGTGAGCATCGTTTTCTGTATGCCTTCTTCTAATGGAGCTCTAAAATCATTAATCTATAACTGGTGGCAGTTTGGTACTTTGTTCTGTGGTATCCTTCTGCTGATTCTTTCTAATTACTGCCAGTTAACAGTCAGATTAATGGGACAACTTTGTTCATTCTGACTGTGATGCCCTGAGTGATTTTGCAGAGGACTCTACATAAGAAGCAACTCAAAAAGCATAGCTGTGGTGGGCCAGCTGGGCGTTGGATGCTGCCGTCGCAGCTACAGGGCACTGCTGCGGGTCTGAGCTGCTCCCCAGATGACAAGGGACTATAGGAAGAAATCGAGGATCTTGTTCAGGATCATGGGAGGTGTGATGTGTCCCAAGCTCTGAGGCCTGACCAGAATTGCTTGTGCTCTTGATCCAGACCAGAGTGCACGCTTTGAGTAGCTGTTTTCTGTGATGCCAAGTTGAATTTATTGGTTCTGGTATAAAATGAAACAAATTTAGTCTTTGATTAGTTGTGGGAGTCAGGGATACCCTCTCTTACGGTGAAGTTCCTCGGTAGCTGTGCTGAAAGCAGTTCCTGGGAAACTGATTTCAGTTTGATGCATTTTGATGGAAAATGAGAAGAGATGTGGTAAATCAGAAACTGGGTTTTGATTTGTGGTAACATTTTTGGGCATGACTGACTTTCCTTTTTTTCCTTGGTGGAAATTAGCACCGCTTCTTTCAGTTGCGGGGCAAGTAGGAGCATATTTTCTTAAGAGTGTGTTGTGTTACTGGGTCACACTTACCACTTGTAATTGAACAGCTTTGTAGAGAAACCTGTAAGGTCAAAAGAAAAACAACAAACCACTTTTATTGTCCTGTCTGTGGTAGTGGTGGAAGAACGTTGTATAGGAAATTAAAAAAAAAAAAGTTTGAGTCACATATGGCCCTGCATCTTTTATATTTGGCATCAGACTCTGGGTCTACATCACTGCGTGGTTTTGCCTCCATGCAATGTGTACATTCATTGCTGCTAACTCTACTTCTTGCTGTAGACTTGTGCTCAAGGAATTAACCCTGTGTTATGTCGTTACTCTGAAGGATAGAACTGTGTTTAAAGATATTTCATGTGCTGTTCATATCGGTGTGTTATAAGATGCGTGGCCATTTGCCTCAGTGTGTTGATTCTAAAGGTAATTGTAAATGCTAACGTTTCCACAAGAAATGTGGGAGAAATGTGCGTATCCTATAGATGCAAATGTATTTCCCATGTGGGCCCAAGTACTCAACTCTTATTTGCCAAAGTTGCTACCTTTTTACTCATATTCTGCCAGTAGAGAAACTCTGTAGCACTGAGAACGCAGGCATGATGTTAAGTATCAAGCCCAACAGCTGCTGGACTTCTTTGCTATTTTACTCAATTTGTACATATTTTCAAAACTTTCATTCTGATTGATAGGAGGCTGCTATAAAAAATCTGACCTGTATAAGCAGAGTCAAGGGTTCCTACCAGTGGCCCTAAATTTTGTGCGTGTAACTCATTTGCTAGCCTTGCTGACAGCTAGGGTCAGAGCATTTGCCCTCATTGCATCTTCATCACATTTTGGCAAACTGTTCTTCTGTTAACTTGTGGAATTTTGTTAATTTGTTTTGGACTGCACTGAAGGGGGATGGGAAGTTCTGTCTGCAAGTTAGATCCTTCCTTGTTGAAGAGATCGCAAGGGTGTTAATAAGTGCTCTCTATTTGTAGGCATGAAGAGAAGAGCGAAGGGTATGGCTCCCACAGTCTTTTTTCACCTTAATTTCACTGCATGTGTAATGCTGACCCCATCTTCAACATAGATAGAAGATACAATATGTTATTTGAACTACAGCTTCCTGACAAAGAAGTGAATAATGCTTATTTGACAGAGGTAATAGTGAAGCACCATGTTTTAATGGCAGCACTGTCATTGAAAGTAGCAGTCCCAGCCTCGGACACTTGCATCCTACCCCATGGGGCTGTGCTAGTGTTTTTGCAGTTGTGTAATGAACTGGACTGCAAGACTGATCATAGCTAAAATTAATGTTTTTTTTATTAGCCTAACTTCTTCTGTCCACTAAAGACAGAACAGACCGTTTTTGGGTGGATCATATATTGTGTCATGTGTCAGACTGGAGAACTGAGCAGCTCTGTTGCCCCCAAAAAAGCATTCCGGGAGAGTGGGGAGCAGAAGCAGGACCGCTTTTGGCTTCAGAGCTGGCTTATGCTCTTACTGCTGGTCAAGGTAGAGCCTTAAGGGCAGGCTAGGTAAAATGCAAGAGAAAGAGGATCTATCTCCAGAAATAGACCACTGTTGTCAATATTTCTTCTACTGGGGACATATATGCATCTTTTAAATGTGATTTTTGCAGTCTGGATAGTTTCCAGTCCAGATAGCATCAGGTAGTTACTGATGCTGAAGATAACATGTCTTAATTGTGATGTTGCTCCTGTGATCCTTTCTGAAGTAGATGCTGCCTTGCATAGCTTTCCTTCGTGTCACCCAGTATAGCATGTTACACGTCTGGCTGTTCTTACAAGTTGCATGGGACTTTCACTAAGTGTGTTTGATAAGTGATTTTTAGCAAGGTAGCTCGGCCTGGATGCAGAATACCAGTTTACTACAGATTCAAGGTGCTGGTTAAATTTAAGTACTGTATTAAATTTAAAGTGCTGTAAATTGTTCGTATGATCAGTTACTGAGATTTTGACTAGTGGTGGAATATCTCTAAAAGAGAAGGTAGCACCTCATCCAGTAAGAAGAGTATGTATCTGTGGCCAGTACTATAATGTTTTTGTTTGGTTTTTAAATAGCAGGGTGATTGTTGTTGCTTGTGTGTGATTTGTGGAGTTCAGGAAGTTTTTGTTAGTGGTTTTCAAGCTTTTGTTATGTGTGTTAGGTGCTGGCAAAAAGCAGCAATAAATATTTCTACGTGAATTCCCTGGGGCTGTGTTTTGGCTAGGGTAGTCGAATGTTAATCTCAAGATAAAGATCCTATTTTGAGATTTGCTAGTGTAGACCCATGTGTTTGTTCAGGGCCTTGTTGCCCTCTATGAGACTCCATGCAAGTACAGAAATCTATGCTAGTGGATTTTGACAAGGGATTAAAGGATCGATGTTTGCTTTGCTTGGAAGTTGTTCAGATAGTAGAGTTAAGAATTGAAAATATCATCTCTACTCCTTCCCTTGCCCTACCAAAGTAAGCTGAAAACCCGCAGCAAAATGCAGCACACTGACTCTTCAGATTTTTGAGTAATATTTTAGAGTACCTTAAGCTACAAAAAGATGCTGTCCAATGAAGACTTTATACAAAACAAAAATCGTATTTGTGGGAGAGGAACAAAAGGAATGATAGTTTCAGGGTGAGAAAGAAAACTTACTTAAATGTTCCTATCAAGCTTTCACAGCATGAAATTCAGTTGGCTTTTATAAAGCCAGAAGGATTGAAAGAACTACCTAGAATCCCAAGCATTAAAAAAAATAATAAATTGGCTGTTTGGTTTGATTATATCTTTCTTTTAGAGGGAAAAATAAGTCTCTCTCCTCTTCCTGTAAGTGGGGAAGTTAGTTAATGAGAGTAAATGACAAGGATAATGCTTTCTTTGTTAAGCAAATTACAGCAAAATACAAGGGACCTAACACTTCAAGAGTTGATGCAGCTGGGCCATGACTATGGTTCTGTAAGTATACAGCTTCTGCTGGTGAGGACATGAAGTTACTGCCCCTCTTGCAGCACTTTCTAACAGTGTTGATGGACATGGTGTAATGGCAGTGGCGTTTTCCATGGAATTCTGTCTGGGATGATACTGGGAGAGCCTCTCTGGGAAGTGCTGTCACAGATGTGGAGGGATGGTGCAGGGAGTTGGTGTGGTGTGCTGCCTTGGGCCGGTCTTCCCTGCTGGCTAGGTAACCTGAGTTGAAACCCTGGCAGCACCTGAGATTTTTCAGAGGTGAAACGTGAGTATGGCGGGGCATATTTTTTGTAATGAGGGCTAATGCTTCACAGGGGACACTTTTTTTTTTTCCTTCAAAAGCAGTCCCAAAAGATGCTACCAGAAAAACTTCTGCACTTCAGCTAAGGATGAGCAGGATCCACTGCAGAGTAAAGCTGCTCAAAACAGATCCCTCCCCTTTCATCTGTTAGATCACTACTGTAAGGTAAAGCATTTTTTATGATATTGGGAGGTTAAAGTATTTTTAAATTGAAGGGATATCTTTATGCAGATGTTCAAGCAAAATGTTTGTTTCCCAAACTAATTCAAAGGTGAAACTGTCTAAGAGAAATGAAAATACTTTAATTCAATTGTCCTGTTCCCAGCTGGCTACGAGAATGTATGTTTTTTAAGTTTAAAATTATAGTACGTGCATTGACAAAATCTCAGTCAGCAGTAATACCTCCTGTGTTGGTGGACCTCACTCAAGAAGCAGATTCTTAGTCAGGGCCAGTAAAGAGTTACTAGATTTAAGCTATTTCCTCCCCCTTCAAGGCTGCAAGAAGGTAGCCAGCTAATAAGGCCCCATTTGAAAAAGGCTGTGACATATTTGAACTACACAACTGAGGCCTTCCCATCTATGTTGTTGTTGTTTATGGTTTATTCAGAATGATCACAGGATTAAGACTGTGGTAGAGGCTTTCTGAATTAGATGCTGGGTTTTCACTGCATGTCTAACTCTGAGTCTCTGGCAGGTTGCACCAAGCTCTGTGAATTCTGAATCTCCACATGGAAGTGTTTACTGTAGGTATGGATATGTGCTCTCTGGTGGACCTGTAGTGAGACAAGGAATCCAAATTGCTGTGTTGGTGAAGTGGTGGTTAGGCAGAGGAAAAGGAGGTACTTTCTGACTGAACTTTTAGAATAAGTGAATATATTTTAAATATTATCAGCAATTTACACTGTTGCTTCTGATTAGATTTTCTGCAGTATGGGTTGACAAATGTACATAAAACGGATAAATCCTTTGCTCCTTGCAGTTCTCAGAGAGGTATTTCAGCTTGTCCTGCAGGTCAGCAAGCTGAGGAAAGATAGGAGGGCAGGGCCCTTAAAGAAAAGCATCTTCAGTCGACTGATACTGTTTAGCTGATTTCTGCTGAGTAACTAAGGTGCAAAGAGAGGCTGTCTTGAGATGCTTAGGCTTCAGTCAGTAATGTATTTGTTTCAAGATGATCAGCCTCCTTGAAGTATACCTGGAAATAATTCTGTAAAATCATGCCATCTCTGAAAGACGAGTGTAATATGCTCCCTTTGTGAAACTTCTTGGTGGGGGGCGGGGAGAGGATATGCAGCTACCCAAAGTTCCCAGGTGGTCTGTGGTAAGATCTATAGGAAAGACAAACTATGGCCATCTTCTGGGGTCATAAAAGCCTGATCAATATAATAAACCTTTTATCAAAAGGAAGGCTGTCAACCCAGGTATTTGCAGCACTAACAAAGTACAGCTGTGCTTTGGCTGATCTGCAAGTAGTAGAAACTCCAGAAGGAGCTTTGTGTATTAATTTCAATGCACAAACGTAGGGAGATATTTTAAGAATGGCTGTTGTATTTTGCAATTTCTTGTCTTTTTATTCCAGTCTGCCACTGTTTATCTTCTGCATGGCTACTTTGCAAACCAGCGTACTGTGTGGTTGTTTTTATCTTGCATGTACCTGCAAAAAAGTATGTGCAGATACATACACACATAAACACATATGTCTGTGTGTAGGCATATGTATGTAATATAAAAAGTATGTGCATCTTGGGCAGCCACACTGCCCATGATGCAGAATGCAAAGGCGAGGTTTGGGAAAGTGAAGAACCGCCCACTGTAGGTGAAGATCGAGTGCAAGACCACCTGAGCATCCTGAAGGTGCACAAGTCCATGGGACCTGATGAGATACAGCAAGTTTGCCAATGATACCAAGCTGTTTGGTGAGGTAGACACGCTGGAGGGGAGGGATGCCATCCAGAGGGACCTGGACAGAGGTGGGCCTAAGCCAACTTCATGAGGTTCAACAAGGCCAAGGGCAAGGTCCTACATCTGGGTCAGGGCAATCCCAAGCACAAACACAGGCTCGACGGGGAATGGCTGGAGAGCAGCCCTGAGGAGAAGGACCTGGGTGTGCTGATTGACGAGAAGCTCAACATGATCCAGCAATGTGCAATCGCAGCCCAGAAGGCCAAACGTACCCTGGGCTGCATCAAAAGAAGTGTGGCCAGCAGGTCAAAGGAGATGATTCTGCCCCTCTGCTCCACTCTCTTGAGACCCCACCTGGAGTACTGCATCCAGCTCTGGAGTCCCCAACATAAGAAGGACATGGACCTGTTGGAGCGCGTCCAGAGGAGGGCCATGAGGATGATCCGAGGGCTGGAGCACCTCTCCTATGAGGAAACGCTGAGAGAGTTGGGGCTGTTCAGCCTGGAGAAGAGGAGGCTCCGGGGAGATCTTACTGCAGCCTTCCAGTACCTAAAGGGGGCCTACAGGAGAGCTGGGGAAGGACTTTTTACTGGGGCATGTAGGGATAGGACGAGGGGGAATGGCTTTAAACTAGAAGAGGGCAGGTTTAGATTAAACTTTTTTTTTTCACTTTGAGGGTGGTAAGGCTGCCCAGAGAGGTTGTTGAGGCCCCATCCCTGGAGGTGTTCAAGGCTGGGCTGGACTTGGCCTTGGGCAACCTGGTCTAGTGGGAGGTGTCCCTGTCTATGGCAGGGGGGTTGGAACTGGATGATCTTCAAGGTCCCTTCCAACCTAAACCGTTCTATGATCTTTCTTGTAATAGTGGGACAAAGTGGGCTTGAGTGACTGATACTGCTCCTCATTCACTCTTTGCAGTTCACCAAAAGCATAGTGTGAGCCAGGGCGATGTGACTTGGCCTAGCACAGTATAAATCGGTAGGTCTCTACCACTTCTGCTACTCATTTCATCAGTGAAACTTTATGGCATGCTATTTTAGACCAGCAGTGAACCCGCTCTTTCCATAGAGGATCTTACATGTAAAATATATAAATAAAATTAAGAAATAAATTTAGAATGGGTTAAATATGAGAAGGAACTTATTTACTTTGAGAGTGGCAGAGCACTGGCACAGGCTGCCCGGAGAGGTTGTGGAGTCTCCCACTCTGGAGACATTCAAAACCCGCCTGGACGCCGTCCTGTGCAGCCTGCTGTAGGTGACCCTGCTCTGGCAGGGGGGTTGGACTTGATCTCCAGAGGTCCCTTCCAACCCTGACCATTCTGTGATTCTCTAAACTTGTATGAAAGTCTTAAGAGTGGCCTTACCCTTCATATGATGTTGGCCAGTTAAGACTGCAGCATATTGATATTATTTTTATTGAAAATACAAATTAGGCCTGTTTAAAAACTAGGAAAATAGGTGTACGGTGTGCTTGTGCAAACCTCAGAGTGCTGCAGAACTTTTTTTCTGACTTTCAGACACCTCTGTGACTGGGCCCCTGAGCAGTGAGTGGCAAGAAACAGCTCTTGGTGACTTACTGACATAAAAGGGTAAGGTGTGCCTCACCTTACAGAAATAAATGTGCATTAGAGCCAGTCTTTCTTCAGGTCCCTCATGTAAGGCAGATCTGACCAACACTTAATTTGCTAGGCCTGTGAACAAGCAAGGTGGAGGTGTTACCTGCTGAGATCAGAGGGCGGCTGAGCCAAGTACTAGCTTTAAACATCACTTAGCTGCTGCTCATGCCACAGTATTTTGGAGGAACCTTCTCTAACTCTGACATTAAGGCTTGCAAGGCTCACTTTTCTTTTTTTCACCTGTTGGTATAGTTGTGGTACCACTGTTTTCCACGTTCAGCTTGAAATAGGTCAGAGCTCCTTAACAATACCGTAATGATAATTTGCACTTTTATAGCACTTTTCACTTGAATTGGCCAAGTGATTTATAGGATTGATGAAGAAAGCTAGGTGACACCTTTCTGACTGAGGTGATTGAGGCATGTAGAGGCTGAGTCACAGTGAGGTTGAATATGAATTTAAGTAAGTCGTGTTGCTCATCCACAAGACATCTGAAGAACCTATAGTTCCTGATTTGGGGGTGGGGGGGTGGCAGTGCGGCGCTAATGCTGCTAAGATTAAGTTATAAGATGTTAAAATGCATAGGTTGTGTGTGTGTTAGGAAATTGGGGGGGGGGGGGGGGTTTGGGGGTGGGGGGGTGGCAGTGCGGCGCTAATGCTGCTAAGATTAAGTTATAAGATGTTAAACTGCATAGGTTGTGTGTGTGTTAGGAAATTGGGGGGGCGGGGGGGGATCACCTGATGCTCACTGTGTTAGATTCACCTCTGAGCAACAGTACCAGCATTTAAAAAGAAAGATGTAAATAGCAGTCTCTGCTCTGTGAAGGAAGAGTACCAACAATATCTTCTAGAGCCTGGCGTTCATGTTGCAGCAAAGTGATTTCCAGAAACAAAAAGTAACTTAAGACAATCTTGCTCTTAGTGGTCAGGTGCTTGCAGTTCAGTTGCTCAACAGGTGACACAAATTAACACAAAGTAACAAAAATGGATTGGAATCCAAGTTTGTTTCAAACTAAGGTGTTTATGTAAAAAATTGGTACTGATTTTTCACTTTTTTACTTCTAATATAGCTGAAATGACCATTCATCTGAGGGATGAATGTTTGAGGTTTTCAAATGAAATTATACTGCCTTAAATTTCTGGAGCTTATGTCACTGGAGGTGTTAAAAATTTGTAATGCTTTATCAATTCTCTATTCATGAAGACTAATATTAATATTGTTTATAAAGTGTTATTTTAAATCATACCTTGAATACCTGTTTAACATATCACAGTTCTTACTGAGGTTTGCCTGTTATTAGGCAGATGATTCTTCCATGACTGAGATACCTTGCCTAAATACTAAGGTGCATTGTCCAAACCTACACAGCAAGTTTCTGGTGGAGGAGGGATGGGAAGCAAGTAAGATCCATTAGTTTGCTGTGCTGCTGCTTTGCTCTTTAATCAGTGGGCAAGACTGTCACTTGAAATGGTGCTTTGCACATGTAACAACACTATATCTCTTCGCCTGCCCGTGAAGAGGAACAGTGAACTCAATATGAGTTAGAAACAACACAGCTGTGTCTACTCCCAAGCACGTTTAAGAAGGACAGAACTTGAATTTGGCCTTGACGTGGGCCAGAAGTGGGAAACTAACGCTTAGGGGATGATAATGAATATGAAAGCGGAACATCATGAACGTGGTTGATAGGACTGTATCACGGTTCAGATCTTGGACCTTCAGCTGGAGCCCCTGCCAGCGGACTGCTGTCGGTGCTGCGAGTGCTTTAAGGGTTGAAAAATCTTGTGTCTTGCCCTGATAGCCAGACCGCAGAAGCTGGTGAGGCTGCAGGAATTATCTGTGACCACTAGATGACTCCTTCAGCCTGCTGGTATGCAAACTCGGAGCTGAAAAAAGCTGTGGAGGTGAAGAGCTGGTATGGGGAGGGCTGTTCTTAGTCAGTACTGAATGAGATGCACCAAAATAAACGGGTTATGCGTGTCGCGACTGAAGGAAGTGTTAACATGTTTTTTAGTCTGAGTTGAAGTAGTTACAAGGTAATATATACCCCTGGAAATCGTTAATTTATGAGGTTTGTTGATATGTACTTCGAAAGCATTTGCAAAACAAAGGTCCAGACCTGCTTAAGGTCAGGATGGATTTATTGAGGCAATGAACATGTGAAGAAGCTAATTTTACAAGTTATACAACTTCTTGACTAGACTACAAGTGATGTCTGGTTTTGTGTCAAGCTCTACTATTACAATTGTTACTTTGCAAGCTTTCAAAAAAAGAAAACCCACAATAAACTCCACCCAGGCCAGCAGCAACATAATGCTATCTTTGCCTCTTTTGCATCTTGTAGATGCATGGATGAATCCCGTTAGGCTGGAAAAAAATTGAACAGACTATTGGAATTGAGGCACAGACAGAATTTTCACAAACTCCCTACAGATTTCACTGCATACTCAGAGTCCACTCACCCTAAAATGCTCAGGATTAAATAGTTTTCCTGTCATTTAGTGACAGCTTAAATGATGCTTCAGTTTCATAAACATGTATTTGCCAGTGTATGTACTAAGCATATAGTCACTTTGGCAAGGTAATTAGATGATGAGATGGTACTGTTGTTGCTCCGTGTGTTTCTCTGACATTCATTTTTATTTCTGAGGTCTAATAATGAATCATTAGTTGCTATTAAATATGACCGGTTCCTGGTGCAAAGTATGTGCTGGATAAAACAGTAGTGCACATAGCTGATGATACTTATTTTTTTTCAATATTGGTTTTGTCAGCGAAGAATCTCAGAGAGATGAGACTTAGCCCTGAACTAGGGCTTGATCCGTGAAGATTTTATATTATTCTTTGAAGTTATAATGTTTGAGTGTGTCCGTGTTCATTGTAAACATAGCGCTAGTCCTGTTTTTAAATTTAGTGCACATTAAGATCTACTTTTAAGTAGGGGTCAGGTGTACGACCCTTTCTGCTTCTATCGTGTTTGGAAGTTTTCTTCAGCTGAAGTTTTCCATTTTCTCTTTTAAATACGTAAGACCTGTTGATAAGTCCAAAGCCCCTTCTGAATTAGCTTCCAAAAATGCAATGCTGGATTGAGTGTTTGTAAACCAGGACTAAAATTTTCTTGACCCAAACCTCTGTTCCTTTTGAGGGTTATGTGTACCTAGAGGCATGTTGGGGTTCAGTTCTTTGGTTGTGTCACAAAGACATGATATAAAAGCAGCAGTTACGGGATTTTTCAGTTACTTTCTATTTATGCATGTAGGATGTGTACATAATACATGCAGTTCTTCATATATACGCAAACATCCCCTATCTTCTTGCTTGCTCTCTCACATTCGAAATATGCATACCTTGACATACATGCATAGGCATCCTTCCCTTCCTCTCTACCTTCTTTTCTGCCCCGAGACCCCATACTTTAGGATTTGTAAATTTAGAAGCCATGCTATACCAATTTCATACTGTTCTAAAGGGAAACTGCATGACCCATAATTTAAAACTAGACTAATGATTTGTAAATGAAGTGTGATAAAACTGATGAGAAATACTGAAATAAGGAAACTGGTTTTTGGCATTTGCTTAAATCATTTCCATTCGTCTTGCTGCTGCATCATTATTTTATTTGTCACACTGCATGTTCTGTTTAACTTGCTTTCTGAGAATTCCATATTTTTATCTATTTACTTAAAAGCTAGTTCTAAGGAGTTCCCTTTCCTTGCTTAATTGAAAATTAAGTCAAGGAGGAAGATTCAGGGGCAAGGCTAGGGAGGAAGCTGATCACCATCTATTTTAACTTGGTTTGGGTGAATTCCATGCTTTAATCTCTTAGGTGCAGCAGGAGAAATAAAATTATTAGTAATAATTATGTTGCAGCATGTTAATATCAGACTAGTAAAAGAAAAAAAAAGATTTAAAAGAAAGAAAAAAACCCAAAACAAACAAACCCACACCCCACAACATAATCCTGTAGTTCCCATTAACTTCTCACTCTTGAAAGTGTTTTATTGTTGGGTTTACTCTATTTTTCCTGCTGCTGTCAGTGATGGTTGTAGATAGAATAGAAGGCAGCATGTAGCATGGATCAAAGTGAGGTGAATGAGCTGAACTGGAAATTTACCATGCTTGAGCTAATCCGGCAGTGGAAATGACATGAGAGATATAATTTCATTTAGAACTATGCAAAGGGAGAGGCATGCATGCGTGCTGGTCCTATCTCCCCTGCCTCTGCCAGGTCCCTCTTCTCGTTCTCCTGGGCCCCAAGTGACGTGCTGGGATGTGTACAAGTTATCAGCTGTGAGGGTATCTGGCATTTCAAGAATTATTTGGGCTGCTGCAGCAGTCGGGAGCACAAGTGATGGTGGTGTATTTTATGTTCAACTTCCTCTCTCAAATGTTTGAATTGAATCAAGCAGCAGCGCTAACAGGAGCAGGGAAAAGGCTGAGCAAGGTGCTGTTGTCCCTCTGCAGACCTCTGACTTGCAGGACTGTCTGGTGCATGCCTGTCTACCTTTCTGCTTCTTCCTTGTTCGTTTCCTATCATGTGGTGGTAGAATAACCAGTCTCTTTGGTATCTCTTTGTTCCAACCCATAGTATAGTAAATGTTCACACTGTTATGTCTTGTTGTGCCAAGACCCAGGGAAGGGAGTACTGAGAATGAGACAGATAATGAGTGTTGCTTTGTGTTTATTGAGAGGGGGAAAAAAAAAAAAAAATCCACAAAACAAACTCCTTCAGAGTCTGAGAAACCTTTTTGAATGAAGAGGAGAATTTTTGTTTGAGACAAGGTTGTACAGCAGTTTTACTTACACAAGTTACTAGTAAAGCATCAGATATTTGTTGCCCACTTCCGACAGTTTTCCCCTCGAGTACAAGCATTTGATTATGCAATAAGATTTAATTGTAAACTTGAAATCCTGTTGAGGACTGTTTGCAGATGCCTTTGAAAGAAGTATGTATTTTTCATTTATGTATTGGATTAGATAGCTGTAAACTGAATGTGTCTTAAAACAAGAGCTCCTAAAACTTTGAATTGGTCCTGCAAAAACCCAGGGTATTTTCATCCCTTAACCTTGTATTTTGCGTAGGTCTGTACCTATATTGCTATCAGCTGAAGCACAGGGAATATTGCACTAGCAGTTTCATGAAATTTCTTACAACTGGAGTCTTTCCCAACATCAGTTTTAGAAGTCAGGTTTTGTTTCCTAGTTCCAATATTGAGACAGTTCTGAGACGGGTGTATTTAGTCTTTGTTCTGAAGAGGATATGTTCTTTTGATGTGCATCCAGAAAATTGTTTTGGTGTGGGTGGGATTTCTATTGTACATGGGCACAGGGGTTCCCTCTAGGATTAGATTTCCTCATCCTCCCAAAGCTGCTTTACGATGAATGCTTTTTGTATTGCTAAGAATTGGATTTGGCATAAAAGCCTGTTCCCGTGCATTGTCTAGCAACTGCCTTGGCCACCCTACGGTGCATGAAAAGTCCTCCCCAACCAGGGTGAACAAACTCCTACCATCTTCTTTACCCTTCCTGGCCTTCAGAACAGGAAACCTATGCGAAAAGAGTGCTGGAATACTTAAATAGCAATTGTTAGTACTAATACCTCATTTTAGGATGATACTGGTGCTAATTTCACTGGTTTACTGAGAATCCTTTGAAGTCACTCATAATCTGTCTGTCTCCTTTCCAGCGTAGCATTTCCAGGTAATCTGGAACTAAACAACCTATGTATGGGTTATGCCAATGCATCAAGCTGGACAAGATGACACACTTGCTTTTTGCATGTGCAGTAAAGAGGATAAAGAATCTGTGTTTATTTAATAAACCTTGGTTCCCTAACTGAGGTTGCAGCAGAAACTCTGCGTAAGGTAGTGCTAGAGACCTCAAAGTAGCACCTCGCACTGGCCAAGCTGGCAGCCAGGACTCTTTCTCAAGCAGTTGAAAGTTGATTGAGTTTCCAAAGAGATGAACTGTTTGTAGCAGGGCTTTTGCAGCCTGAGGGGGGCTGCAGCAGGTCCTGTGTGGAAGTGGAGTCCTGATGGCAACTAGTTGATATGTATTCTGAATTTCTAAATAGTTTCTGTTGTTCCCTCTCAAATGTAAAGGAGCAGCAAAACAGTCTTCAAATACAGTACACAATATTTATTTGACTATAATAACCATTACATCTGTGTGATTGACAGGTTATCTCAATTTATCTTGGGGTATATTTCTGCATCAAGTGCTTTTCTTAAAGTTGGTAGAGGTCTGTAACACCTCAGTTGTAATAGAATACAGTGCAAGTTCCACTTAACACCTGTCAAGTGTTACTCATTTAGTAACTTAAAAAAAAAAACCCAAACAAACAAAAAAAACCCAGCCCTAGATTCAATATGCATAATTTTGTGTATACAACAGTTCTGCAGTCATCCTTGGCATTCTGCTGTTGACTATCTGTACTGCTAGAATGGGTAATAAATACTGAATAGTGTTCTTCACACTATATTGTTGTTGTATTATTTTTTCACTACAGCTGAATCTTACTGCAAATGCTTTACAAATATATTAACAGTACATTCATTATTATGGAAGAAACAAATACATTACATTTATACTATGTTGGAGGCTCAAAGTATGCTTTTTTTGTGTGTAATAGACATCTACATATACAGATCAGGCATAGAAAGGAAATCCTACTGAAAGCTTGAAGAGTTGTATTGATGCCACTTTTTCCTACGCTAATATATGCACAAGAACTGGAACTGGAGGTTTGAGGGGTTTTGTCCGGAAAGCATGAAAATTAGCACTCCCGTGTTCATTTATTTTTTTTCTGACAAAGTTTTATAAAAAATGCATTCTTTTATTAAAAAATACTTAAATAATAATTAGATATCTGTGGCCTTTCCTTCCACCCCTGCAAAAACTGTTTTAGTTGACCATTCTGATAAGGTCTATAACTGCACGATTACATAGCGTTGGCGAGCGAAGGAACATACCGTGCTGTTCAGCAAATACAGTCTACAAATACAGGTTAATGGTTAACTACATTTAAGTCTGGAAATGATCGTATAGTAATTACAGTTAATTATGAGACGATACAAGTGCATTGCCATGCAAAGTCTGCAGAACACACTGTAACTTCAAAATGCACGTTAGGAAAAGGATTTGAATATTACAGCATTGTCTTAAGACAGAAATAGAGTATAAAATCAGTATAAAATCACCAAAGAGCCTTCATGGCTAAGTCTGGCATTAACATGCAGGCTCAGCTCCTTCAGTGAAAGTTTCATATATGTACCTCTAAAGAAAAAGTAATTGGTTCCCATTTTAACTGCAGTGATAACAACTTGTCCAGCTGTGCAGTTTGTGCCTGTGCTTGGCCCTGGAGCAGCATGTAGAGCAAAGGTAGTTTCTCCTGATGCATTTTTGGAACTACTTGGAGCTCATCCCTGTTAGAGTTGCCTTTGGGCAACTCCTAGCATGCTGTGTTTTGGCTTTTGCATATCTCTTGGCTACGCACCAAGGTATGATATTCAAAAGTATGCTGTGCACCCCTATGACTCTCCTCTTCTGGGGCAGCCTCTGTGAAGTCAGGATTTTTATAGCCAGTTTTCCCTGCCTTTCTGCTCTCAAATAAGAGGCTGTGGCAGAACAAAGAATTGGCTCTCCTAATGGTTATTTTTTTTTCAAGCTAAAATGAGTCTGTTCTTTGTCCCATGGTTTTTATCCTTTTTATAATACTACTAATAATTTTTATTATGATTGGTTTGCATCTTCTGCTGAAAGTCAGGTTCTGCAAAAAAAATTTAGCTTGTATGACAGGGACTTTGTGTGCAGCCCATCTCGCTAAAGTTTCACGAGGTCAACAGGAGTGCTGCAAAGAGCTCAAAGGCCACAGCTCTTAAGTGTTGATCTTGAGAATATTTGCACATAGGCATAACTTCTCCACCAAAGCTCCCTTCTGTTGACTTCAGGGATGACTTGTGCACTTGAAATGGAGCCCAAGTGTAAGTGCTCACAAGTTGGTAACCACAGGAGGGGGAAGCAGGGTGTAAATACACTGCTGTGAAGAGTGGCATTTGTTTTCCTGCCCTCAGGTTATAAATCAGCCATCCAGGTGTTCTGCCCAGCCTTTAGCTGCTGCTCCAGAAGAGTGAGAGTCTTCTGGGGGTCCACTGACATATCTGCCAGGCCCTGGGAAGGTCTTGGGTGCTCTAGTGCTTCTCATGTGCTCACAAGCACAGAAGGGTTGGTTTTAGGCAACAGTATCCCATCCTAAGTAGCTTGATTGTCTTTCAGAGTAAAGAAATCTTTACTGAACAGGTGAAATTGAGATAAAGGCACTGCCTCATAGACTTTAAAGAGTAGCTTTTCTGAAATCCTAATAAAAATGCAGTAGTTACTGAAATTGTCAGGGCTGTGACCAGCTGCTGCGTCAGTCTCCAAAGGCAGACATGATTGTTTTGGGTGGTTTTCTTTAGTATGCTGGGGACGCTCATGGTGTTGGAAGACAAGCTAAGGAAGAGGTACAGGACTGATGGATGATAGTGGTTGAGTTGGTTTGTGTGTGGTATTGATGGAGTGGAAAACCAATGTCCTTCAGCCCATAAGGGTTGCTTCGGTTCTCTGTCAGCCTTCCAGTTAATAATGTTGTTTAAGAAACAGCTCTGTGGTATAAGTAAATGTCTTTTAGGAGGAGGGGAGAAAGTACTTATATAGATGCTTTCTGTAATTACATATTAAAATAAATACTTGTATCTCTGAGTGATTGCACAAAGCAATTAAGGACCCAAGACAAGCATTTCTTAAATTAAAAAAAAAAAATGTGGAATTTTTTTTTTTCATCCTTTGTAAAATTGAGTTGTTTTCCAAGTGATTTGTAACTGACAACTTGCTGTTATGGTGAAGCTAATTTTGGGTAACTAATGATCATTAAATTTGTTACATCATAAAAGGCTACTCTTGTGGTGAATTTAAAGCTGCTTTCTATTGTATAGTTCAGAAACAAATATGTAATTTGGCAATGGAGAATAATCTCTAGCTGACACCTAATGCTCCTTATTTTACTGCATTGCTGGGACTCTTCGCAGAGGAGTTAACCGGTGGTGTCCCTTGTTTTCTAGAGAGCTGGAATAGGATAGATGTCCTGAGGTGCCAGCTAGATAGATACTGGAGTAGAGCCCTCTCAACACCTCCAGTGCTGGGTCCACTCTCGCATGGCCTCTTGATTTTTACAACAAAAGCCAATTATCACCTGCAGCACTAAACATAACAAGATTCCCTTATTAAGATCCACCATTTGGGGAAGAGTGTGGAGTGGTGCCTACTGAAAGAGTATGCTTCCTTCAGGATTCCTGTGTAGGAAAGTTTTCCTCATACAGCTGCCTGTTCAAGTGGGTGGACACCATCACTGACCAGCATCCAAACAGATGCATTTTCATGGATCTAAATAGGAAAAGCTTTTGGGAAAGCCATGAAACCCTACATAGGCATCTGCCCTACCTGGCTTCTTGTCAGCAAAGCTCCACTTGATTCACAGTAAGATGATGCTCCCATCCCAGCACATCTCCTTTCTATGGCACCCAAATTTATGTGAGGACTGTCCTGAAAATTGAGCTATTACCTTTTCTGTGTAATTTCCACAGACCTGAAGAGAAAGGAAAGGACTGAAAATATATCTGTAGGTACTCTTGGATGAAAATTGTCAAAGATCGCAAATCTATACATTTATAGCAAGTTTATGCAGTCTGTGTGTAAAACTTGGTATCGTGGTATAGTTTTAATTCTTGAGATGAAATAGGAAAGCAACTAGGATAATTTTTTATCTTTAAAGAAAACAGCGTTATTCTAAAACTCCTGTAAGACTGTTTTCAAATAAATCTCTGTGGACTTGTGATCATACTTAAATTAAGGAAATAAAGATGTGATTTGAAATGCAGGGTCTCCCATTTTGAGACAAAAATCAGACTGGAGAGGGGTTGGGAAGAAGTGCAGCCTCACTGTGAGAGTTCCTACTTCCCTTCAAATTAGTTTGGATCAGAAATCTTACTTGGGTGTTGTGCTTTAGTAAAGCCATGGGCTCTGTCAGAGCTGGTATACTGAAAATGTATATGGATACAAACACACCAGGTATGTTGGAAAAGGATAGTTTTCTTTTCTTGTTGTTCACCTTGATTGTAACTTTATTGTCTATGGGTCAATCCTGCTGCTCTCTTTGTATAGCTACTGGCTTTAATAAAAAGCCTGATACAGAGTATGCACACAGTCTCCTAAATATATGCAACAATGTCAGTAAATGTAGCGCTCCTGAAAACCAACTGGAAAAAATATTTGTTCCTGCAACTTATTTGGTACACGTTTCTCCACTTTTCTTGATTCTCAGAGTGCCTGGCATCTAAGTTTTTCACCTTTTTTTTTTTTTCCTCCACTTTAGGGCTTCTGTGGGAAGTCTAGCCAATAAAAATTGAAAATAACTGTTAGGGCAACACTTCTGAGATTTTATTTATTTTTGTGCACTAGGAAATAAGAGACTGCAAAGCTGTTGGCTGATGCTGGAACAGCATGTTGGGGGCAAAATAATTTTTTACTGTTAAATTGCCAGGGTGTGTTTTTGTATATATTTTATATATGTATATACCTGGGCCTGTTATTTAGACTGTCTTTTATAATCTGATTGATCACAAAGTGTGAAAGTAGAAGTAATCATTGTAGTTAATTTTTTTTTTTTAAACTGACAGCTGCAACGTAAGAAAAGGTATTTTAGTGTTGAGTCTTTTGCTGTGCTATGGTTGGTGGAGTAGGGTTTTTTTGCTTTGGTGTTTTGGAGTTTTTTGGTGGTGTTTTTGCTTCAAGATTTTGTTGAGTTGCGAGAATTTAACAAAATTTTTTTGATACTTCCTTTTTTTCCCTTGTGCATCATCATTCAGTATTTAACAGTGTTCTGTAGGATTAAGAAGAATGAATAGTCGTAATTTCTCTCTTCACTATACTGTTTTCCAGTCTCATGTAAAATAGCTCTATTTTTTTTTAATACTACAGCCTATCAGGTGATTTAAAAACAAAACAATGGAGAAGATTTAATCATTAAATTTATTTCTTTCTTTCTGTTATGAGGGCACGTTCATGCTTTTCCCAATTTATTTTTGGCATTAAAAGAAAATTGAATAAGGATAAGGAGCCTGTTGAGCTGATTGTAGCACAAACGAGCCTCGAAAGATGAATTGTACTCCCAAGCACTAACCACCTAGAGTCACAGTTACTTTAGCTTGGCGTAGTTATAGTTCCTGATGTAGGAGTGCTGCAGTGATTTTGCACACCTGTTGGTCTATCCATTCCACCAAAACACTTCTGCAAAATTAGAAATATGTCTTGAAGGTGGCTGGTGTGTGGACTAACTCAGGAAGCACGCCAGTGGCAGATGGAAGAGAATGCTCAGAAATTCCCGGTATATTCAGCGTTCTCATATGAAAAAGGCTTGTCAGGCTGCAGGCTAGTTGTGGGGTTTCTGTGACAAATCTGGCTGAATGCAAAAGCTGGAGGAATGATAGGAATGTGCGTTGTTTGTCCTGCTCAACGCAACTTAATTGGGTCCTTCCTGGGGTTTTACCGTGCTTGATAAAGTTAATTTTAGGCCTGATTCTGCCTCGTCTGGCAGCTCTGCCATCCTGGGAGAAAGGGAAACAGGTCGCAGGCACAGAAACTGGTCTTGCAGACAAAACCTGGCGGGTAGCTTTGGTGAGGCAGAGCTGAGGCTGCGATCTGTTTATCCGCTTGTTGTTCTCTTGGCTCAGCGGTGGTAATGGGACTAAGAACTAAAAAAACTCTTTCTGTCATTAAAGTGAGCACTGACATGGAGATCATCTGCTAAGTCAGAAAATGTCAGTTTTATATCACTGCTTTTAGGAACGTGTACTTAGGAGAAGGATATTTGCTCCTAAAGCAATTTTGTGCACATACACTTTCTCCATTTTATATAGTAAATAGCAGTTTGGCAGTGCAAAGTTTTTTAATTTCAGACAATCCAGTTTAAATGTATGCAGTTAAAGAAATCCAGATGAGATTTTGAAATGAGTATTGTTTGGAATAATAAAGGGGTACATGTGTGTCTGTGCTGGAGTTGAAATGTCCCTTGTTACTAGTGGTTTTGGAATTAGACATCAGTGTATTACTTTTTAAAATTTATTTATTTATTTATTTAAATACTGTCTGGCTTGCTGTTGTGTGTGGGAGGGCTGGACAATTTAACCAAAAAAGTGGCTTGTGGAGGATGAAATAGTAGTATAACAAATTTCACAGAAAGCTTAAATTTCCTTCTTTTGCAGTCCCTTGTTTGTTCAGGTTATATGTGTGTGTATATATATAAAAAAGAACATATATATGTTATTTACTATATACATATTTTTTATATTGCGTACTAAATAGAAGGCTTGAAAATTCTGTACCTCTCACCTCCCCCAGGTACTGAGGTTATAGAATTGCAATCTGAGCCTTTCCCAGTGTTTTTCTCTAAATTTCTTCATGGTTCCATCAAACTCTGGCCCAGGATTTTGCTTTGTGCCTGACACTTTTCTATAGCAGAAGGCCAGGAGTTTCCATGTCATCCTTTGATACACGCTGGTCCTTCCTCAGCACATAAGGAGGGCAGTTTCAACAGCCTATATAATTTTATTACAAATATGTTGGGGTGCAATGATGAATATGGCTTGTAAGCTGTATTACAGCTTTATCCTAGCCTCTGAATGGCATAGTGGTACAGTGGGCAGCTTAACCTTCTCATTCTAGCACAGTTCCAACCACTTGGGGGAAAAAAAAAAACCAAAACAACCAAAAAAACCTCAAGAACCCTAATGAAACCCAACACAAAAAACAGGCATCCAAGAACAGTGGTTGCTTACTGATGTGTCCTTCTTTTTAATGAAGTTGGACAAGGATGCTTTTTCAACTTTCTGGGTTTTAATTCCCATGCGTGAGACTTATGTTTTTAAACATTCCTCTGCAGCTATGAGCTTTGTCATCTTTTCCTCTGAAGGGAAGCAGAAACCACTGGATTTCAAGAATTTGCAACGTGCTAATGGAATAATCGTACTATCTAACTTTCCATATCTGTGTGCCCGAGTTGAATATAGAATATGATTTGGAGTTATGAAAGGCTACTTCCCCAAATACCACACAGTGAGCTATAAAGCCGGCTAACCTGACAGCATGAGTGGAGGTGTTTCTGTTTCCATTCCCAGGCTGGCTTCTCAGCCTTCCGAGTGTATTCCATTGCATGAGGAGGATCTTTAAGAGGATCAGGGTTCAGGAACCATTTCCTCAGTAATCTCCTGCGAAACATCTGAAGAAATAACTCATCCAATAGTGCATTAACAATCTTGGTCTTAACCTGCAACTTAGGGATGCCAAATGTTTGGTTTTGCAATTCATAGTTATAGTTTGTGAAGAGATAATTTCCTTTTCCCCAGTTGATTCATCCTCAAATCAAACATGCATTCCCTTGGAAAATGCAATTCCTCTGATCTCCTTTTATGGTGTTTGAATTTGTGTGTTTCCTTTCAGAACCTAAAAAAAAGCAAATCCCACTTGCAGGTTGGTGGGGTTTATTTGTGGGTTTTGTGCCTGCGTATGTTTGAGGTTTTTTGTTTGGTTGGGTTTGTGTTTGTTTCATTTTCGCATCATTTATTGTGTCTGTCTCACCTAGAGCAGTTTGCATGTCTTCAGCATTCCATGCAGCCCAAGACCTTTCTGTAAGATTTGGGTTTTTTGTTTGTTTGCAAACCATGTGGCTTCCATGGTGCTGAAAAAAACCAAATCGGACTAGCTTAACTTTTGTTCCTGATGAGAGCAACTTTAATAAACTCCACTGGTCAACTTATCTTTTTGGTGTGAGTACAACCTTCTTACATATGTTTTTGTCTGTCCCACTTTATCTTACAAGCAGGCGACATCAGGATTCCAGTGTTTTAAAACTCAAGGGGGAAGGGGAGACTTTAATATAACTTTAATATCACTCAATTTGCATATTTTAGTCACTAGAGGGCAGACTTGTACTTCTTTGAATAAATTAGTAACTGCAAACTAATAATTAATTAGGTCCAAAGAAGTAGAAATAGTTGCCTAATGAAAAGAAACGTCTTTGATGCATTGTTTTTTTGAATAAAACAAATAGAAAAATGACCATTTTCGTTTTAGTTGAAGATGCTTCATTAAGGATTTCATTGTTGCTATGTTTTCTGAATTGCTTCAGTGCTCTGAAACTTGCTTACTCTGATTTATTTGAAATAACATTGATGGAATTGGTGGGCAAGCTCAATTCCTTTCCATCTCCCGCTTTGTATGTACATTACCTCATAGAAACTGTGTATATGCATATGTTCTGTGCTCAAAGTTTACTGAGTCCACTGAATTTTCCTTTCAGTCAACTAACAAAAGAATATTGCAGATCGAAATGAGTCACCTGATACTTGGGGCCAAAATCACCATTATTGTACTACCTCTCAGTAATTCTTTTCCCAGTATGTAATTTGTTTTACTATGCAGGTGGGAAGCATTTTGCACTGGTATAAAAGATGACATGCAGCAACAAAGAATAAAGCCAAACTTTTTGATGTATAACGTAGGAAATACCTTACAATTAATGGCCTGAGCAATTTTCTTTTAAATTACTTTGAGATTAATAAAAAGCAACCCTCTCCCAATCTTAGAATTTCATGCCCACTTGTCTTTGCTGCACTTTCCCTTTTTTATCCCACAATAGCAGGTGTGGTAATAAAATACAGTAAGAAAATTGATTTGCTCAACACTGTCTTATGGATCATAAATATAACTGTTTTATTGCTTGTTATCTCAGATTTCAAAAACAGTGAGAGAAGATCTGGGATGTGCCTATATTGTAGTAAAAGGTTCATTTAGCAATGGTGTTAGCAGTTTGATTAGCTGATAGAAACATTAAGTGTGCTGAGACCTGGCATTTTTTGGGCAGGAGTGGATTATTAGCTATTTGTGATAAAATTCCTTTTCATACACAAGAATTTATAAAAATAGTCTTCAAAGAGATGTTGCTATTAAGAGCTTCTCCTTTCATAGGTTTTATGCTATCTAATGACTGTTATAAAGGCCTAGCTCTTAAAATTATGTTCATTTAAATTCTTGACTTTAAAATTCCAGACTTTAATTAAAGTAACCCCCCTGATGCTTCTATTAAAAAAATAAAATAAAATAAATCTTGCAAGTGCTAGTCCTTGAAGCTTCAGAGTTAGGCACTAAACTACAGAGTTCACAGAATCATAGAATTGTTTAGGTTGGAAGGGCCCTTGAAGATCATCGAGTCCCACCCCCCCTGCCATAGACAGGGACACCTCCCACTAGACCAGGTTGCCCAAGGCCCCATCCAGCCTGGCCTTGAACACCCCAGAGATGGGACCTCAACAACCTCTCTGGGCAACCTGTTCCCATGCCTTACCATCCTCAAAGTGAAAAACTTCTTCCTAATGTTTAATCTAAACCTGCCCTCTTCCAGTTTATAGCCATTCCCCCTCGTCCTATCACTACATGCCCCAGTAAAAAGTCCTTCCCCAGCTCTCCTGTAGGCCCCCTTTAGGTACTGGGAGGTGGCAATAAGATCTCCCCGGATCCTTCTCTTCTCCAGGCTGAAGAGAATAATTACTTTTATTTGAAATCATACTCCATCCCATCTACCTGGAATCTCCTCTGGTCTTAAGATGTTCTCTTCGTGAGATTGTATCTTCTGCTTACCTTATTAATAGTATAAGTGTTTTGATAGATGACAGCAACAACACTGAAAGAGCTTTTTCTTATCTTTCTGGTCCCCTGAGCACCCCTCTGTTGGTGCATTTTTGTTTTCAGCTCTTCTAATGTGAAGACTGGTAAACATCCCCCTGCAGAGGCCCTGAGAAAAGAGCAGTGACCTCAATTATGCACAAACATACCTCTCAGTTTGGCAAAAACCTGTTGTGAGTTGCAGCGTTCAAGACAGCCGAAGCGAAGGACATGCACGTTATTCACACATAAGACTTAAAGTGCAGTAGGATTTCTTCCTTTTAGTGCAAAGAACTCTTCCAACATCCTCTGTTTTCTGCTGCTGTTTCTTAGCTGAACAATTCCTGCAGCTTGGGCGAACGGACGCTAAATTAGTGTGGCTCATTGATAAGGGCTAAAATGGGAGATGAGTGACGGTTAAGAAGAATGTGTGCAAGTGGCAGATACTTTCCCACCTCCTCTCACTTACAAGCATGTTACCAGTTGCTTTTAACAATAGCAGGTAGAGCATGCTCAGATCGAAATTATGATACTTGAAGGTGATACTAGACTGCAGTATTGTGCTGGGCTGATAAGAGCTGCCACAGCAGCCTTCAGAAGGTGTTTGCGGAAGTGGTTGACTGTTGCGAGACGTATCACGAAGATACCTTCATTTGAATAAACACTTGAGAAGTCACAAAGGCTTTTGAAGACTAATTGACGCTTGTATTTCAGCTTGTCTTTTCTGGATCTCCTCTCCTTTTCTGCTTCTGCCCCCCTGTTTTGCTCTGCTTTGTGGGTCCCTGGACTGCTCTCGATTTTTTTTTTTGGTTTTTTTTTTTTTTT
The DNA here is from genome assembly GCF_000708025.1 of Charadrius vociferus. Lineage (NCBI taxonomy): Eukaryota > Metazoa > Chordata > Aves > Charadriiformes > Charadriidae > Charadrius > Charadrius vociferus. Next base: position 495,203 of record NW_009648648.1, read on the forward strand.
TTTTGGATGGTCATGTTCACTTGCCTTGCTCTGACTGCCTTCTCTGTAGCTACAAGAAACTGGTTGTATGCTTCTCCTCCTTACTGAAGACTTGGCTTTAATGTTTTGCTTAATTTCTTTTTCTGGTTTTCCTGAGTATTTCTAAGGAATGATGCGATTTGGGTGAATCAGGGCTGAAAATAAAAGAACAGTTTATTTTCTTAGCCATTTAATTTACCTTTAAGAAATGGTGCTCAGGGAAACAAGCAATATAATCGCATTCAGGTATTCTGGTATCATCAAATGATTAACCTTCGTTTGCACTAAACATTTCATGCTCTAGGTAGACATTTTTTCAGTGTAAAAATTATGCTGATGTTCTAAAGCTGCTTGTGATGGATGCCTTTTGGGGAACACTTGTAGAATTAAGAAAATTGCTTAAGTGGAATTAAAATTTGCCTTATTCGGCTTGACAGCTAGCTGTTTATAGTTCCCAGAAGTTTTTCATTGAACAGTAATATATTGTACATGTGGTAGTAAATAAATATCAGGTCCTGTACCAAGTTTATAGAGATATTTTAGACTGGGGGGGGACACTAAAATGAACATGTTAGGTGTATTGGAATTAGACTGACACACCTTCAGGACCTGCTTCCCGTGCTTCAAGTATCTGTGTACAGGCATCTTCCTGGTTTCAGTACTATTTCATTGCCGCTGTGCAGGTACTTATTTCATGGTTGATGTGATCCCACATGGGTAACTGGGAGCTCTTGCTGTTCTCTCTCAGAAGTTGTTGCATAGCAGTACATATAGCAATTCCGTGGCTCTGCTGTGCCTAGTTTACAGGCAAACGTGTACACTGTGAACCACCTCTTTCCTCTGTTGAACAGTCCTGCATCTCTGGCAGCAGGTCCCATATGCTGGCTTAGAAAAGGTTGGTAAGGCAAAGAAGCTGGTGTCCAGTGGTGGACAGAGTAGTCTGGAAGACCCCAGGAGCACACGCAAGGAAATACCTCTGTTTTTTCAACTGTCTTTTTACAGCCACGTTTGCAAACTTGTCCAAGCTATATAAACATTCAAGTGAAAGTAACTTCTGCTCATATGGGTAATGTTAGGAATCATTACACCTTATGCCAAGCTTTGTCTTAATTAGAAATTCTGTTGCATGACTTTATTTGGGGACGTAAGCTGAATTAACCTATGAAAGTTGTTTTTCCTTTCAAAATTGGTTATCAATTGGATATCATCAGATGAGCCCTTTTATTTCTCATCCTGTTTCCCCCAAAGGGAAAGCTGTGGACAAAGATGGAGGGAAATTTATTTTGAAACTCAGGATAAACCCATTTTCTTCTCAGTCCTACATCCCCCTCCCTCTTCATCTAGTGTAAAGCAGGTAGCAAAAACCTGTCCCAATTCTGGTGAATGCATGGGCATGTCAGTAGGTGTTCAGATGAGATGTCTCTGTGTTATTTATGTTGTTTTCTTTTTTTTCTTTTTTTTTTTTTTTTCCTTCTCCCCCAGCCTTTTAGAATTAAAGTCCCTTAGGAGTTACCAGGCAAGACTTGGGATCCATTGGGAGGTGGTGGTGAAGAGCACTTTCCACGCTTGTATCGCCCTCTGATTTTCAGACAAAGTCTATGTGGATAAAACCCAGACAAGTTGGGGGGGATTGTGTTTTCTGGTTTGTGTAATTCTGAACTATACCCAGGATCATAAATTTTAATGTGATTAGCCGGGATAGTTTTCAGATTTCTAGTTTATTTGTGAACCTTTTCCAATTCGGAGGTTGGTTACTGTTTTGTATCATGTATTGTATCAGATACTCTTTAAGCTGTAAGGTCCTTAGGCTGAGGGTTATGTTGCTTGAGTGTTTGGAAAAGACCGTATGTGAAACATAGAAAGTTTTGGTATCGTACAACACTCTCCTGAAAAATCTTTTTACTAGGGGACAGTGGTGGTTGTATCAGTGGCTCTCACTGAGCTGGTAAATGACACTGAGCCACTGCGGTGAAGCCTGCTGTTGTGAGCTGTAGGGACACACCTGCAGGTTTGGTTGCAGTTCCTGCTTGCTTGATGGAGTTTCTCAAACTTGATCCCTTCAAGAAGAAAGAGTATTTGAAGCACTAGCGGGCACGGTTGTTGCTTCCATCTGAAGCTCATGATGAGCGCTGAGAGCAGCCACTCAGTTTTCAGTTACTTGTGTCTCTGTGGTGCTTCCGTTTCCCACGGAGACGGGGGCCGCCTGGGTCCTGGGTGGCTCCTGAGCCCATGTCCTCATGCTTGGGTGGGCATCTCCGGCCTGCAGTGCTTCCAGACTGTAACGTCTTCACCAGGAATAATCTCTTTGCTGGAGATTAGGTGAATACTTCAAAATCTTGAAATATTTCTTCTGCCCAGTCAGCGTTGGTTCTAGCAGCAGTTGCCATTCATCCAGGAGTACTAATGGTAATTTTACTCCTGTCAAGCTAGACGTAATGGTTTGTAGAGCTCAAGGGGTGCAGGCAGATCCTCTAGGTACTGTGAATTGCTGTAGTCAGCTGAAGAAAGTGGCCTTGCTGAGCTTGTGACCTGTAGTGTAAAAAAGGTAATAAGACTCAAGAGTTGGGGTGGTTAGTTGCAGCATCTAATACTATCTCACTGTTGAGGAAGATGCCTGCTTCCTTATTTTCCTGCAACTCAAGCTGATATTTATATCTTTAATATTGTCTTAGATTAAGCCTCAGAGAATCCAGTATTATGCTGCTTCCTTCATGCAGAAATTGAGAAGTGCAGGGTACATGTTCAGCTCCAGACAATCCTTGTTTGCTTTTGACTCTGGGCAACAGCTTTGTTGGGTTAGAGTGATTTGGGTAACCGATGTCTGGCCACCATCTGATTCTGTGTCTGAGCCTTTTAACAGTGTGTTCAGTTGTGAACAAATGGGTTGGGTGATGTCACTGATCTGCAAACCTGTATCTTAAACTTCAGCTGTAGTAGGGTAGCTCTCCGTTACTGTCATGGTGGTCAGCTTACTGCAGTCGCTTGCCAGCTGTTGGTGTGTCCCCCTTTGTATTGTCAGAGACAGATTAAGAGTTGGCCATGACATACTGGGTACGTGGCCAGGCGTATGGTAGGACACACCATGCACGTTGTTTTCACACATGGATACTTCTGATGGTCACAGTGTTCTCTGGGCTGGGGACACCTGGTGGCTGCTGTGGTGAGAACAGCAGTCTGGTGCTCTGGTGGCACAGACCTTGCAGCAGACTGCTGATTGAGGATAGATATCAGCAGAAAGTTTTGGTAGCTAAGTATCTGCAGCTTCCACTGGGAATACTCTTGTCCCAGTGGTAAAGTAGGTAGACTCCACAAATCTCCTTTCACTGAATTCTCTTCATTCAAATCTCCTATAATTTGACTTTCATAAGCCAAAAATACGCTTGACCTGCTTTGCTGTAGGCTAAAGTGTACACGTATGGTCAGCTACAGAGCTCAGCTACTCAAATTGCACTTAGTCCTGTTTCTAAGCTCATAAATCCGTTTAACCTAAATCAAAGTAGTGAACTTTCTAAATGATTTGTCTTGTGAGGCTTCAGCTTTGTGGCTTCTTTCATCAGAAATCATTCTGGTTTTTGTGACACACTGACAGTCATGTATGTCATGGATGTAAATTCCAACATTTTGTACAGCTTTATTGCCCTGGCATCCTCTGAGGTTTGTGGTGTTGAGGAACCAGCCTAAGCTAACTGAGAATAAATGACTTTTACACGGAAATAAGAATTGGAAGCATCTGAGTTGGTTTTAATTTACTAATGTGAGTTTCTGTGTAAATAAGGGCTTACTTATGTGTGTATATGTAATGCAAGTTCCATAGCCTAAAAAAGTAGGAAATTTTAGAAGTCTGTTTGCTGATTTGAATTTCCATAATGGCTTATGGAAACTTATGTGACACAGGTAATTTGAAGAAAGCAAAATGTTAAATATCAGACACTCACTGAGTGATATTACTGGTTCTAATTTGATGTAGAGCTTGCATACAGTGTATCTTGTCACTGAGCTTTAGCAGGCTGCAGCATAAATGGTCTTCTGAGATGCATCTTGCTAGGCATTAATGTCATAAAGCAATTCATATTTCAGAAGACTCTCTCTCTTTCCCCCCTGAAGGTAAAAATCCCCTTTCCCAGTTCTTGTAAATATGTGTGTACAGTAAAATAAACAAGTTTGATAGAGCCACAAAATCCAGAAGTTAAACTGTATCTCAGCTATTTCAATTTAGACATTATTTCACTATATGTATAATACAACAGAATAAAGAGTCTGATTTCTGGCAAATTACTTACTGTTTACTTTCTCCAGTGAGACCGTTTTTAAACACTTTCTGCATTCCCATATGCTTTTATTGTGCAAAGCAATAAAACCTGCATTAGAACTTTATTGGGTAGGAGTTAAAAAAACAGCAAAAGTTTGTTTTTCCTCACACCTTCCAGGGGATAACAATGCATACATGATGCTGTTATATTGTAGAGTCTACAAAATATGAAATTACAAACCTGAATGTATTTTTTATCCTATCTTATGTTTCTTATTTATCTCTGATGTTGCTGGGGACTCTACACAGTGAAGGGATGCTCCAGAATAACGTCGTGGAGCAGTTCAGGAGAGGTCTTCAAACTTCATGTAAGCTGTCAGTTTGTTTTCAGTCTTTTCTGGATCTTTCTCTTTCAGTCAGATTTGATATCCATAACCTGCTATAGGTATTGTAGGTCATTATCTGAATTGTAAAAGCTGCTTTTCCATGCAGCAGGGAGGGCACAATCTCAAATTGTCTGAGGATGAATAAGCAACCCCTTTGAATACAAGGGTGTTGGGTAGTTCAGTAATGATCTGGCCTTATTCCCATCTCTCATGCATGCTGATTTAAATTACTTTTGAGTCTAAGCTCAGTGTAACCTTATATATTTTATGGGGTTTCTGTGATAACGCAATAGAGACATCGGGGCTTCCCTAGAAAAACAAGATGGCGGGGGGGGGGAGAAACCTGGGATTTTTGCTTGTTTTGATCCCTTGTCTGTTCTCCAGAGACATGTCCTCACAGGGTTGGGTTGGGGTTTTTTTGTATGTGGTGGCTCTTGCAGACACAGCTTGTTTATAATTTTGTGTGTGAGGATACTGTTCTTTTTTAGTGAATGTCAAGGAAAAAATTAATTACTTAAATGCATAGTGTTTTTAGTGAGAAGAGATGTTTTCTCAGACATTACACTGCTTTCTAAAGACGTTATTGAAGCTGAACAGAGTAAATTCAAGCCTACAATTCTCCATAAGACAAAGACCTAACATCATCTTGGGACTTCAGGAGACATCCTCTGGAGTTTTGCCTGGAGTTGTCCTGAGTACTAGCAGATAGTGTACTTGGTGTGCTGTTATTTGCATAACAATAAGTGATGGCAGTTTTTATTACAAACAAGATGATCTCCAAGGTGTGCTCTCTAAAATATCTGCTATCCCATCCCCCCTGTCTACACACACATACACACTCTCTTATCAACCTTAGAAGAAAAGCCTAAATAATAACTGGAAAATACTAGTCTTTAGGGCCTTTTTGTTTGCTTATTCACTGTACAGTCCTTCCTCTCATAATGAATTTAGGCTGTTTGTAGTCAGTTCGCCACTGTTGCAGATGTGAGTCTTGCAGACAGGAAAGCATACAGAAGTCCTGACTTTAAGCCCTTGCAGAGGAGGGTGGCGGTGTACCAGCAGTGGGCTTTGTGGAGTGGATGGGGCCATGTATGGCCCCATGCTTGGCACTCCTCTGAGGCAACTGGGGCTGTTTCAAGTGAATTCTCTGCTGTCTTTGGGGACGTCGGAAGATCATTGAGGTATGTAGTGAGGAAGGGAGTCTGCAGCGCAAAAACACCCCAATAGCTAGAGGTTAATCCTGTAGCTTGGCTTGCCAGCCCTGCAACACCAGTTGTCAACGTTGGACATTGGAGGGACATCCATGCTTGCCTTCCTGCAGCCCCTCGCTTGCAGCAAGAAGGGCCCGAGATACCATTCAGCTGCCCTGGTGGCTCTAACACATTGTGTTGCTCTGTGGTAGCCATAGGCAGGGATGTGGGTGGCCAAAGCCACTTGCCTGCCGTGAGGTAGTGTGATTAAAGAAATGCTATGAGACGGTGACTACTGCATTGACCTGGGTGTTTTCAAAGAAAGCTGTGTTCATAAGGACACAGCAGGAGTAAGGAAGACTTGGTGGTTGCTGTTCAGGTGCGGTGTGGGGTGTTCATAATTTCTTTCCTCGTCAGCACTGGATAGTCAGTGTCCTGTCCTCTAGGTTTCTGCTTCCCTCTTTTCCAGGGGATGGCTGAGTGTTCTGGGCAAGGCAAAGTTTGGGGGAGGGTTGATGGGCAAGTAGTTTTCCTGCTGTAACAAGTGAGTTCAGTGCAGGAAGGTGAGACGGTGGAGGGTGGCTGTTACTGTTCTACTCCATAGTTTAAAACTACCTGCTTTGGTTCCTGATGCAAACAGAAAAGGGAGCCGGACTTTGGAGAAAAACTAAAGGCAGATATACCACATTTGAGTAAATAAACATTACAGCAAATAGGAAATATTCCACAATCTGGGTCGTCTTTGTATCATTTACAGTTATTTTGACGTGATCAATTCCTTAATTGATAATTGACCATGCAGCAAATAATTATTAAAAAGGCAAACCTTGATGTCATTGCTCTGCCACTCAACAGAGAAAACAGGAAATTCTCCTCCACTCAAAGAGATTCAGTCCTTAAGCCTAGAGGAAGGGGCTTCATCAGCAATTGTTGTCTTCACAGGAATAGTTTTGTATTGACAGTTTCATTTCAATAAACTATATTTTGACCTATCTGCGGGCACAGCTGCAGTTTCTCCTTGGCCGGTGGCACAGTAGCCAGATGTAAAACCTTGAGTTTATGACCTAACTTGTATACATAGTTAGATGTAGATATTTCTTGTCTAAACACGTATCTATTTTTCCATCTAGGAATATCTGCATAAGCATAATAATACATTTTATAAAGCTCATAAAAACTTTGGAGGCATTCATAAAAACTCAATTTGATGTGTGTTAAACAATCAGCAAAGATCCCCAGTAGTGATGAAAAGAACTGGGAAAAACAATAGTCCCGTCTTTGTTTCTCTGTGGTCATAAAGATATGAAGATAAAAACCGTAATGCCTACCTATAATCTTCACTATCCAGTCTTGTTTGAGGTGTGGTTTACTTGTGAAGTGGCTTTTTTATGTTGGCTAGAGGTTTATTGTTTTGTTTTTTTTCTGCTAGAGAACTACAGAAGCAGTTTTCACCACCCAGCGGGAGCCAGACTGTTGGAGTTTTTTCATGAAGCCACTTCTTCTTTGACTGTCGGTTAAGAAATGTGAGTTTTAAATAGGTGATAATGTAAACGAAATGAGAACCCAAAGTTTAAATCATCTCTCTTACTAAGAGGACTTCTCCCTTCAGTTTTTATGGACTTCTGGTGCTTTCTTGGTGGTTCTCCAGAAAACCTTGCCGAAAGGAGATATAATGGAACAGTGCAGACTGAGATCCTCTACTTGTGGCAACATCGGTTTTGACTGCAGCTCTTCAGTTTACAGTTTTACTCCATACTTTTGAGGTGTACAAGGCTTTATTAAAAAAGAATAGCTGACAACAGCAAAACCCCAAACTTGAACATAGAAAGTTCCATCTTAACATGAGGAGGAACTTCTTTACGTTGAGGGTAGTGGAGCACTGGCACAGGCTGCCCAGAGAGGGGGTGGAGTCTCCCACTCTGGAGACATTCAAAACCCGCCTGGACGCTGTCCTGTGCAACCTGCTGTAGGTGACCCTGCTCTGGCGGGAGGGTTGGACTAGATGATCTCCAGAGGTCCCTTCCAACCCTGACCATTCTGTGATTCTGTGAAAAGGCAGCATCTTTTTTACACACTTTTTATATTCATAATGAGCAGAAATAGCTGAATCCCAGGCCATGGGACTTGGCAGCAGAAGGAACCTGTGTTTTATGTGTTAGCGTTCTCTTTTCCAGACCTCAGTGTTAGGACTGCCTACATCAAATGTTTTCCTATAGTTTTTTTCCCTTACTTTTTTCTTTAAATCAGCTCTCTGTCTGGTTGTGTTGTTACTGGAAGTTGCTGTTGCTACTATGGGTGGTCTCGAGGCGTCCTTCCTTTCCAGAAAACATTCAGTGTGTAAATATGTTACTGAGTACTTTGCCTTTACATTTTGGGAATCTTTTTGTGCTGTCTCTCTCTGGTTTTTTTTTCTTCAGTGGTAGGCCTGTGCAGTGGAAGTGCAAAGTAAAGACTTTGGAAGTGGCATACTTTTCCTCTGAGCCTGCTTTGCCCTTGTACTGAGAATATTTATAATAATGAGAATTCATTTGCTCTTCCTAAGCTTTAGCCAAATGTTTGGCTTGTTATAATTTAACTGTGATAGAAGGCAAACTGAGGTATTTAATGCTAATGTCAGAAAGAGTTACCAAGGGCCCGTTTTCACAAATCCAGTTTTAGTCTTTAAGACTGGGATGAGTCATTTAATATGATGCAATGAAAACAGAAAAGCAGGAAAGATGCTGAAACACAGAGGTGTCAGTTCATCTTCCACTTTTCACATTCCAGAGATAAACTTTCCAATCAGGAGGAAATTTTTAACTGTCTGTAGTGTAACTTCATGAAGATGCTGTGGTGTTTCCCAAAGAGCACAAATTCAGGACACTGTTACTGCTGGGGGGGGGGGGATGACCTTAAAGACCACTGAACTAAAGGAGTTGCCCTGCTGAGTTCATGTAGTAGCATGAAGAAGGTAGGATTGATCAAATAATCTGGCGCATCAGCAGTTAAGTCCGCTTCTTTCCCTTACCGTAATGCTGCAGGTTAAATCAGTGGAGGAACTTAGGTCATAGATAATTAACGTAGCATAGGTGGTAGGGTGTACACTCTACAGGAGTACAAGGAAGAGTAAACTGCGTAACAAGTATTTTCTTGTCCATAGTAGCCTGCCATTATTGATACCCAAAGCATTCAGGAGAAACCCATCTGTTTCCTAGGCTTTTGAAAACATTGAATAGACATGGGGATAATTTTTTGAGAGCGATGAGAGCGTAAATAAATTGTGGCTTGTTGGCTGGTATTTTAAGATCTTTTTTTAACTGAAATTTTTTTAAGATCTCGGTTTATTAAATGGCAAAAGATGTCCAGCTTTGTGAGTTGTGTTGCATTGTGAACAGGCATCAGAAGATATAGACAAAGGACCACTCAGCATTTCAAAGATGGAGGTTTCTGAGTTACTGCTTAAGAATGGTATGTGTTTACATTTGCATACGCATGAAATCCATCCATTCTGAGAGGGCTTCCTTAAGAGCCCAGCATTTAATAAGCAAGGATCCACAACCAGCTTTGGGAGTTCTTTTGTGTTCCAAAGTGCCCCTCCACTTAAAATCTTTTTAAAAGAAAAGAAAAAGCCTTTCCTGCTTCCTGAGGAAGTTTCAGTGCAAACCTGCACTACTCTTAGAAGGAACTGTGTCAGTTGATTTTGAAGTGTGTGAGTCTTTGTGGGCTGACTTCAGTCTTTTGCAGTGAGACCCTTTGTGTTGCCACGTAAGACTTATGAAAGATCCATGTATCGCAGAGATTGCTGCCAAATTAATGCATCCCATAGCAATTCTAGAGTATTTAAGAGACCTTCCACCAGTTTTCTCCCAAACTCCAAACCGTAGCAAACAGCGCAAGTTAAATTATTTTTGAAACTTGAATTGGAAAGTCATGTCTAAGCTTATTGAAGTCCTTGGGCATCTTCACTGTTTCCAGTAAGCTTTTGATCAGCAAATCATGTGTGGTTTTCTGTCCAGTTGCTTACCAGGTCATAGGGACCTGGACTTTCAGAGTAGACTTGGGTTTAAGCCCTTGAAGGTAGAGCAACAAACTTCTGAACTGGCCTGTCCACGGAAGATCTCTGAGGATGTTAAAAAAATCTGGATTTTAGAATGGTTAGGTGCCAGGCGCTCTTATGTTATTCTTGAATTACACACATTACTTGACCAGGAAGCACACTTGCTTGCTCTTGCTCTCTTGCTTGCTCTCTTGAGGTGTTGGTTTTTTGGTTGGGTTTTTTTTAGGAATTTCCTCAGAAACATGGTAGTTTAATGCTCCTCTCCCTACTGAAAAACAAACTTTTTAAAAAAGTCAAAATGTGAAGGAAAGCTTGGACTAAATTGGACTCACATTTCCAAACACAACGAAAATGCCATGCTATGTTTAAATCTCATGGATTTTTATTTTTTTTCCAAGTGGGGGAGAGGTGTTGGCAAACTTGGGTTTGTAGTATTGGGCACCTTTCTGAAAAAATATAGGAAGGGTTGAGCTAAACAAGCTGCACTACTTGTTTTCCAGCTACTGGTATTTCCAGCTCTTCTACATTTAGAATTGCTGGCAAATGTGGTACTGTGGTTGTAATCTCAGGCTATTACAGGTCAAATGAAACAGTGTCATCATTCTCATGGATCATGCAAAAGGAGGAAATCAGACCATGAGGTATTTAATTGTGCTCCAAGGCACAAAGAAACATCTGAGAGACAGCAGGCTGGCTGACCTCAGCTCAGTCCCTGAGAGGACTGTGGCACTGGTCCTCATGAACGCCATTTCCAGGCATGTGAAGGACAAGGAGGTGACTGGGAACAGCCAAGCATGGATTTACCATGGGTAGATTGTGCCTGATCAATGTGAAGAAGTGACGGAGACAAGGTGCTGTGAGCAAAGGGAGCGCAGAGGGCCTCGTTTACTTTGATGGTTCCAAGGTTTTTGACGTTTCCATTAGCATCCTTGGAGCCAAACTGGATACAAACTGTGTGGCTAGCTGGATGGATTACTCAGCGTGTGAAAAAATTGTCTGAACCAGTAGTTCAGCACTGAACTGGCAGAGCATTACTGCTGGTATTCCTTGGGGGCTGATACTGGTGCCAGTGTTGTCTAATATTTTCATTAATGATACAAACGATGGGATGGAGTGCATTCTCAGCAAGTCAAAGGTAACACCAAATTGGTGGAAACAGCGGATATGAAAGAGGGCAGAGACGCCATTCAGAGGGACTTCAGAAAGTTGGAGTGAGCTAACAGAACCCCATGAAGTTCAACAAAAGAAAGACAGAAGACAGCTTTGCAGAGAAGACCTGGGGATCCTAATGGGCAGTAAATTGAATAGGACTCAGCAGCACGATCTTGTAGCCACAAAAGCAAAGGGCAGGCTGGGCTGTGTGATCAAGAAAGTATCCAGCACGTTGAAAGAAGGGGATTTCCTGCTGTGCTCTGCGCTTCTGAGACTATGGACCTCCGTATGAGAGAGACTGAAGAACTGGAGGACCGCTGAGGTGGTTCAGTCTGGAGTACATGACATACCAGGAAAGGCTGTGAGAGCTGGTTGTGCTGAGAAGAGGCTGAGGGAGGCTCCAAGTGGTTCCGACTGTCTGTAAGGCAATTATGAAGAAGACGGACCTAGACTCTTCTTAGAGGTGCACAGTAAAAGAACAGGCAAGAGGCAGTAGTCACAAGTTAGGGCAGGGGGAATTGTGGTGGAGCATAAGGAAAAATATCCTCCATTGTGAGGGTGGCGGAACAGGTGCCAGAGAGGTGGTGGATTCTCCATTCCTGGGCAGGTGTGAGCAGCGTGATCCAGCTTTGAAGCTAAGCCTGCCTTGAGCAGGACTAGATGGCTGCCAAGTGCTGTGAATGTAGTCTTTAATATTTCCCTATTCTTGAAACAATGGTTTTTTTAGTGCATGGAAACTAGTAATTATATAATCTAATTTTAAGGGAAAAGGTGCAAAAATATTTTGACTTAAATCCTTTACATGCAGCTCATGTCAAATTCCTAGCTTTGGATCTTTTGAAGTGGACATTGCTGAATCACGTGATTGTGTTTCCATGAATTAAAAATGAGCCAAGTCTCTTTCTCCTTAAAAGAGACTGTTATATTCAGCAGAACTCGAGGTGGTGATGCATTTTTGCAACATTAGTGAGCATGCAAATTGCATAAGAATGGGAGCATTGTCTACAGCCCTGCTTACTTCTGATGGTTTAGTTGGAAGCTTATTTGAGAGATTTTTAGGGAAAAACTCTGAAAACTATGGCTTATGGCATAAAGAACAGCCATTTCTTGATAGCTTGCTTTCTTTGGCAAAGAACAGCCTTTCTTGATAGCTTGCTTTCTTCCAGGAGTTTGAAGTCATTCATGTCCAACATCCATCAAGCTTCAGGAGCAAGTGGCTATAAGACTACAGTGAAATACCAACCGTTAAATATGGGTGCATTCAGTTACGCACTTCTCATCTTTGTGAATATAGTTTGCCATTCTACAGGATTTCCTAATTCATACTCTTAATCATGTAGCTCTCAAATAAAGCTGTTTTTAAAATTATTCTATGAAAGACAGTAAAAATATTCCTTTTTTTTTTTTTCCTTTATCTGCTTAAGCTGTGGGGGTTTGGCCTTTAGACCTTTTCCATCAAATGCATGCAGAATTTCAGCTTATTTTTCACCTGCATCTACATTTTACCTGCAAAAAAAGCAGTAGACCTGGGCTTGGTGTTGCGTGGCATCCTGGGAGAAGTTCTTCGCTAACTTGGCTCAGATCATTTTCATGCGTGGGCTCTGAGTGGGCACACACCTGATGGAACACACAAAATACTTGTATCCTAAAAAAGGGCTAGCAGCTGTGTAGGCCAAAACTTCCACACCCTCCAAATTGAATGCATGTTTTTGTTTAACAGATCAATTCAGTGGCGAAGTGCAACAATTTGGGCAGTGAGATATAGAACTATGGGACTTTAAAATACTTGGATTTTTTGCTTTAGGTGTTAAAAGGAGAGTTTAATGTGCTGAGTAGCTGAGACCACATTTTGGGGGCTACACCTGCAATAAGATAATACGCTTCCTTCTGAGGGGGTTTTAAGTAATGTTGTTTATTCCTTCATTTTTTATTATTTTTTTTTTTAATCTGTGCATTATTTAATCTTACTGCTCTTTTGTATGCCCTGTTCTTGTATTCAGGGGCAGCTTTGTGATTTCCTGCATCTCCAAACCTTAGCATCGCTTTTTATCCAGTTGCCCAGAGGTAGCTGCACTATTTCGCAGGACCTGTATGTGGTTTATTATGCTGAGGATGTTGGATAAGCCCCAAATCAGATAGACACGTTCCGCCGTGTGTTTAAGGGCTTGTGTGCATTATGAATGGGAGACAGTGCTCAGGTCTAAAGTGAGACGCTTACACCTTTGTCCATGCAGTGTTTTCTCGGCACAAGCAATTCGGGTTGCCCAGCGAACTCCTTTGCTGCCGGTGTTGTGATGGGGTGATGCAGCTGGCTTGCTGAGGCTCCGCCGCACACAACCTGTAGTGATCACCTGCACCGGTGGTGGGTCAGCAGTGGCGGGGCAGGGGTGTACGCCCGCAAAGCCCGCCGTGCCGGTGCGCTTTATCCACTGAATTCTTCAGCTCTGTGGAGGCTCGCCTGGAGGTGGATCTAAAGCGTGCCTTGCTGGGGATGTTTAATGTCGCTGTAATTACCCATGTAACAAGCTTACAAAAAGACTGCTGAATGTGAAGGTTTTCTTTTCAGTTCCTTCATCTTACAGCTTCTGAAGGGAGCGATGGCAGAAGGGAGCTGGGGCTGGGGACAGTTACAAGCTTGCTTCCCGGTTTGACCATGAATTTGTTTCAGGTCTTTTTTTGCAAGATTACATCTCTCTCAAACTCTGTTTCCAAACTGGAAAAAATAGGAAGATATCAATGTTCCCACCTTTTATTAAATTGCTTTGAAATCTGGATTCAAGACAGAATGAATAAGAGCTAAGCTCTCCCCCCGAGTGAATTCGATTCTGCCACAGCAAGGTAGCTAACAAGTCTTTCAGTAGAAAAATAATAGAAGATGATGTTTACTAACAGTGTTTTTAACTTTGGCTCTGTCTCAAACTCTGTGTTCTAATACTTTCCCTGTAGAGATAGACACAAATTTACATGTATATTACTGTAGCTCTACCAAAGTATGTTACAGAAGTAAAACAACATCTTCCTTTTAGGCTCTCGGAGGTCCATTGTAAGGAAACCCAGATATTTTCGTTGGTTGGTTGGCTACCTGGCACTGACTTCCATATTTGTGCCTGGGGATTTCCAGGTGGAGATATAAGCACATACGTACGTTTCTTTGCATACACATTAAATTCAGAATTTGATGCGCTCTGCCTGTTTTCCACAGGTTGTCTGCCATGGCATGCACTGTAGGCTTGATGCCTCCCTGTATTGCATGTGCATGTTCAGCCATTTTTCGGGATACCTAGTCAGCACAGTTCCTTATACTTTGAGAATAAGAGGATATTTGAGGTGGGAGGCAGAAGACCTGAAGTAATTGTTCCCATTATGAGACTAATATGAGAAGTCACCAAACTTAGCTGAATATCAAAGTTTTGGGCCTGTGTAAGGTCACAGATTGGGTTGAGTGTAAACCAGAAACCTCTTGATGTGGCACTGTGGATTTTTGGCTTTATCTGGTGTGAGAAATGCTTAGAACATGCTTTATTCTCCAGAATTTTGTCATACATTCAGTTGAGGCCCTAATTACTTATGGAATTTTAACATGTTAGAATTTTCTCATGATAAGAAGTCATTAAGTTGTACTGAAAAAGCTCTAAGTAATGAACTGACATTTGTGCCTTGTTTTTTTTTCTATGGATAAGATTGATAAGATTTTTTTCCCTTTTTCTTTCAATTTCTTAGTCCTAAAACCATCTGTCTTCTGACCCAAATTCATTCCATCAGAATGCTTAAACTTAGGCTTAATTTAAGCTTCTGGTTACCATTGCAGCACCAAGAGTCACATAATAAAATAACAGTAAGTGATAGAAGTAACAAACTTTTTTCAAAATTTCAAAAGTCGGGAAAGTTATTTTTAAATACCAAATTGAAATAAAAAATAAAATAACCACTAGATGGCACTTGAAAATTGTCTATTGAGATAGTACATCTGCTTTCAAAATCATTACAAATTTTGATAGACCTGAAAGGATTTTTTGTGGATCCGCCTAGTTCTGAGAGATGGTGGTGTTTCCAAAAGCAGAGTCAAAGTTCCTTTAGCTGTATCTGCTTCTGTGATCAAAGTAAATCACTGTACTAAGAAATCTCGTCTGCATTAAAAGGCTGCTCCGGATACTTAAAATGCTGCCTTTAGAAAGAAGAGAGATACCTGTATAACTGATATATGTGTGCAAATTCGCTTGTTTTCCACGTGTTTTTATTTATATCCAGCTTTTTAACAAAAATCTGTTCTGCCCTGGCATTCTCTTTACCTTCTTAGGTTATGCCTAACTTGAGATACAACACATTTTGACAACATGCTGCTGCTTTAATATTTCTTTTAATATTATTTTAGGTCAATAGCTTAGGAATTGACCCACAGTCTGGTAGGGGCAGGTTCAGACAGGGAACGGACTCCAACGGTTCACTTTTCACTAATTTTTCACTTTACCCACTTTATCTCTTGGTAGGAGGAGAGGATGGAAGGAGATCATAACAGCTTGATTCTGCAGAAAATATGATAGTAGCTAGGAATTTATTATCAAGTCAATCTTGTGGTATTTCTGTCACTGATCATTGCACAAGCCTGTTTTATTTGACATTTTCATGTAGCCTCTTTATTGTTGTTTCTGAGATACATAAGGGTTACATTACCATGATTTATGAGCTAATAATATTGAAGATGAGCAAAGCTGAGTAAATACTGTCTGTAGCCATTAATCTGATTCTTCTTCTGGGGAAGCTGTTTCGAGGGGTTGTTTGGACAACTGTCTTAGCCTATTGTACTTGAGTTGAAGAGGGCAAAAGTAGACAAACTATAATACAGGGTTGTGCAAGGATTTTATGGCCTATTAAATATGTATTAAGGGACTAATTCTTTCATTTGCTCGTACAGCTGTATATGGTTCCCCTGACACTGGTAGTAATTATGACTGAATTTTATTATGAAAGCTTCGTTACGCACATGGTAAACTTTAGAATGGATTACAGTAGCAATGGACACAGCCGCATTGTCCCGGTTTTGCAGAAGACGCTAGGACACAATCAACAAGAGGTGAAAAGGAGCGTCGAACAATTTTCCCATTCAGCCATGCTCACCCTGCGATGTCTGCTGCAGGAACGTCTCCCCTTTTGTGCTGCTCCGTGCTGTGCTAAAGCACTTGGCTGTGTTTCTGCCATGACCAGACCCTACAGCAATGTGTATGCCTACTAATCAAAGATTAAAAATGAAGCTTTGGGAGCGGCAAGTAAAACAAGATTGACTTTTTTTTTTTTTTTTTTTTTTGTTTTTTATTGACGTTCAGAGGGTCTCATCTCCCGAAGGCTGTGAGCAGAACTCCAGGCCATCCCTCTTGTTGACATAAAACTTCAATTTGACTTTGAGTTCTTGCCC
>NW_009648648.1:511705-577691 GCF_000708025.1 Charadrius vociferus
GGGAGTACCCATGCACTGAAATTCATTAAGTATTTCCTGTGGCCATCTTACCAGCAATCTCACTGGCTCTAAAGCTCTTTACACAGAGATTAACTCTTTAGTGACTTGCAAAAGCTAGAGGGAAGCCCTGGCGATCCAATTAACAAAGCACAAAGATTTTCATTTTAGGACGATATTAAAGTAACAGCAAAACACAGGAATGACAGCTGTCTTTCTAGAAAAGCTGCTTTTCGTGCAGGCTCAGGTAGTCTCCATCACACAGGAGCACAAAGCAATTTTTTCAGGGTGCATACGTGAATGCTCTCTCAGTTGTGGACCCTTGTCTTCATTGCTGTCAGGCAGCTATTCTCTCTGTCAAAATTTCTCCCTTGCTTTAACTTGTTTTTTTGCATTGTGATGTTGCTATGGTCTGTGATGCTCTGCAGACGAGCCCTCCTCTCCTGTCGGAGAAGTGGTTGCATTTCACCGTCTGTCTGTGTCCCTGGAGGAAAAGTATACGCCATTGATAAATTGCTCTGGCGTCAGCAGAGGGCTTTTGTGGCGGGTACTTGTCATTATCCCCCCTCCGTGGGAGGAAGCAGAGTCAGTTGGGCTCTGCCTCCTCTGTGTTTTGAATTTCAGGCATTTATTCTGCCCACCTTCCCGGGTTTGTTGGCGCTCTCTCCTGTTGCGGCAGCAAAAAGAAATGCTGCTTTGGAGCAAAAGGATGCTGAAGCCTTCTGGCTGGGTGGGTCAGATCTCTTTCACCTAGCAGCAGGGCCAAGTCTTGCAGCGCAGATGTCCCAGTGTGTCCATCCCCTGGGTGACCAGCCTCGCCTACATATGCAGGGAGGCCTGGCGCTGCTGCCTGGCTCCTTTTGCGTTTGCCCTGCACAGAGCAGTGCAGCCAGGGAAGCCCCTGCCTTGCTCTCTGGGAGCTGCAGGTGAAGGAGGAGGCTGGGGTAATCCAGGCGGATTTTCCCAGGGGATGCGCGTGGCGGTGGTCACACCTGCTGTGGCAGTCAGATGGTACCTGGGCTGGTTAGTGCCCAAAGGATGGCTTTCACCCCAACAAATGCTTCTCTCCTGCAGTCTATGAACCATAAATTTTGACTAGCGGAGTGGTGTCACTGGAGTCTCGTTAGCATTTTGGGGAAGTAAGCATAGATGTGACTTGCTGGGGTTCTTGTTCTGTTGTTTCTGCAGCTGATGAAGGCTGAAATGAATCTTGCAATAGCCAATGCACTACTGTAACTGAAGCTCAAGGCAAAAAAAGGCCTCTTTGGGTTAAGACTTGAGTCTTCAGACAGCTGCTTTTTTTTTCAAGTGACTGGGAGAAAGCCACATGATCTGAAAAACAAGGTTAATAGAAAACGGTTATGGCTGGTTACTTCAAACTGTTTAAACTGCACCCTTCTGTGGAGGCCCCTGTTTGGAGACACTGATGCGTTTGAGCAAAGATGTTGGTGATTTACACCTCCAAACCTATTTCTGCGAGGCAAACTCTTCCGTGGAAGACACGCGCTCTGCTGCACGGGGCAGATGAGCCCCTTTCCCCTCCACTGCACCAGCCGGCCGCTTCGCGCACCCTTTGGGTGGGCTGCCTGCTGCTTTAGTTCCCTGGTGCCTGCTGCTCCTTGTCGGGTTTTGGTTTTGTTTTGGTTGGTTTTTTTAAGTTTACTTTCAAAAGGTACCCGCTTCCCTTCCCCTCCCTGCCCACCGATCTCCCGGTCCTCCCCACCCCCCAGCTGCCAGTTTAGAACCCCCGGGGCTGGGGCCAGTTTGGAAGCAAACAACCTCCGACCCCTTCACCTGCTGCCGGGGCTCGGCTCCTGCTCGGCATCCTCCCTCTCCTCCAGCACCGAGCTCGGAGGGGGGGGGCGAGTGTGGCTTCTCCTTTTCCTCGAAGCAGGTACTTACTGCCCTTTCCCTCTGCCCGAAACACAGGGTGGCGGCTTGATGCAACCGGGGAGTTAGCACATGGGTGCCGGAGCCCTAAAGGTGGGAGCAGTGCCGGGACAGCCGGTGGGACCTGTGTCCTGTCCGTCTCCCCCCAACCCCCCGTGCCCCATCAGCTGCACCAGCCAGGAGGTTGCCCTGCCCCAGGCTACCCCACAGCCCCTGCCTGCCCTGGCACAGCTGCTGGGTCCAGCACACCAGAGGCTCCTTTTCAGCCCCTCCCCCCCGCCTTTATCCTGCCCGGGTACCAGTGCCATGATGCGGTTACTGGTCGTTTTGTCACAGCCCCAGCGCAGGTAACCGTTGGCGCTGGGTAGCAGCGGCAGCGTTTCTGATACCTCCTCGTTTTCCCTGACCCCATCCTCTGCAGCGTGCCCATCCCTCCCACTCCCAAATCACTGTGCTGTTCAGGCCGGAGTGTTTCCCACACCCCCTCCTTATTCTGGCTTTAATGCTCACCTGCTGGCCAGGGGTTGGGTTGGTGGATGTGCATTGCCTTTGAGTGGCGTTGGGTGCTCTGTTTTGATGTGGAAACAGCATGTTTCTCCCAAACAGACACTGTGTGGCCCCAACAGAGCAAATGTTTCCTGTGGGGTTGGTGGCTTCCCATTTCATCCACCAGTTTCATTAAAAGCTTGGTCACAAAAAAAAAAAAAAAAAAAAAGCGGAACTCACTGTGCCTGGCCTCAGTAAGTCTGTTTGAAAAGTGTTTGTCTACCTCATGGCCATCTTGTTATTTTTTAAAAAATTAATAATTAGTGTTTGAAGTCCTGACTTTTTTCAGAGGTTAGGTTATATGTTGGATGAAGCAAAGTAGAAAGTAAAAGCTTGGTAATTTCCTAAACCATTTCTCACTTTATAAAGGTTATTTTTGTAGGTCCAGGAGCCAATTCCCGCAAGCCTGGTAGTTGGTACCTTCCAGCACTGATAAGTTTAAGATAAATGTGCTGATTTGGTTTTACCTAATAAGTGGCTGTTACCTGTCATTCAGACTGGGGAAAAAACATACAAATGGAGGGAAAAAAAATGGCAAACAACAACATAATCAAAGACTGGAGGGGGTGATTGTTTTTATAAAGATTGTCCAAACTGCTGTCTGACCATCCTACTTGCATTCAGTACATTTTGAGTACATTTGAAAAATACATTTTTAAAATACATTTTTAGTTACAGATCTGAAATACCGTGCACCACTTAGTTAATTAGATTAACTTTTTTTTTACCTTTAGTGTATGTGTTGAAGGGGGGCGACACGCAACGACTTGGGGGGTTTGTTCAGCAGTGCCATTGGCCTGCATGCCACAGCTCCTAGGGGTCCCGGGGTGCTGGGTCTGTTCCCTGTCCCCCCCCTTCCCAGCAGACACCCTCCTGCTGCTGTACTGCTGACTGGGAGGGAGCGCGCTCCAGGGCTTCGCCTCCGTTTTCCTTCCTGTCAGCAGAGGCCACCCACCAACTCTGCATTATGGATGTGGAAAATAGATTATTTGCTGATGTCTTCTGTGTATTCAAAGCCGGTTATTTTTGCCTTTGTCAAGCTAAACGATGCTAGTTTTCACAGAGCGTTTTCTTTATTTTACTTTGCCCTTTTTCTTCATTTTTGCTCTCTTTTTTACCCTTTTTTCTTCCCTCATCTTTCCCTGTCTTTTTACTGTTTGCTCTCTTTTCCTTTTTTTGAGTATATTGTCTAGACTGCAGCTACCAAGTTGTAGTTTAACAAGTAGTTTCCCTACTGAAAACAAGCACTTGCTGGCAACCTAATAATGATGATACACTCTTGTTTTCCAGAACTATCGCTAATGTAGCACTCCAAGTTTGGGTTACATACTGAATTTCAGGCTAACTGTTGGTTGAAATACTCACTTGGGTGAGTAAGGTCCAGTCAGCTGTGTTTGTTCTCTGGCAGGGGTGTAAGGAAAGCGCAAGAGTTGAGTTCTATGCTAAGTTTCATCTTTTGAATTTCATAATCAGTTTACTCATACTGTGTAGCGATAGGATCCAGTTCCTAAGTGTGTCTTTTGAGGGCAATTTTGTAGCAGGCAGGGTTTGCCAGTCTTTCACTAATTTTAATGAGGACATTCCTAAAGGCTGAAGAACTCCCTACAAAGTAAAATATTAGTTTATTATATTTCTTCATGTTGTCTTCTATGAATGAAGAAAAAGAGAACTAGAAAGAAAAATGAGAAATCGTTATTTAAAATCAACCATTATTAAAAGACTTTGCAGTAGATTACATATCTCCTCATGAGTTTTCAAACTTTATTTCTTATATTAGTCTTCCATCTCATGGAAAGATTCATGTTCATTTAGTATCTTTTAGAACACAGTTGCCTGGAATGGTGACACAAGCACATGTATGCAGAGTATTCCTTGCACAGAATAGGCAAGTTTTTTTGTTTATTGAATGCGTGAGGCTTTCTTGTTCAGTGTGAGGTTTTCTTGTGCCATCCTGTACACTTGCTGTCTGTGTGGTTTCCATTTTAAAAGTAGATTTGGAGAGAGCTGGCACTTGAAATGCCCTTAACTATTCTGCCTGATAACTCTGAAGAATTGACTATGACAGTATTAACCAAAAGCAAAACTAAATGATATGCACATAAAAAAGGCAAGTGAACACTAGTAACAAATTTATATACTCCCCCTTTTTTTTTTTAATTTGAAGCATCCTGATATCATGCTAATGGTGAGTACAGTTGTTCAACATAAAGTACTTTTCATACTAGACAAAACGTGGTTTATTTATTTGCATTAAAAAAACCCAAAGAACATCTTATTTTTTGTGCACGTGTGAATGAGCAGAGAAAGGGTAGAGCTGAAGTTTAAAATCTACTGACTTTTCTTATATGTTGCTTTTATTCCTCTTTGGTAGGCATGAAAGATTCACTTAAGCTAAAAATTCAAAAAAGTGCTGTTGACATTCTTTTAGTGAACTTGAGGTCTAATTTTATGTATTAGATAACGAAGAAAGCAAACAACTCAGATCCGAGTTTAAGAGAATAAGGAATAGTTTAAAATCAATTATGGAGATGGAAAAGAGTGTAATTATAAATTAAGTAAGACTTGTTGCTGTGTTGCTAAGCATTTTGTGTGGTGACAGTTCTATCCCAAACCTCTGCTAGCAAACAGGACTCCACTGAGTCTCAACATGTCCCCCATTAAACCATCACATCTCTGAAAGTTAGAAAGCTCATTAATGGCTTTCTGCTGTGAAACAATAAAGAATATATTCACTGACTGGTCAGTAATTAGTCCCAACTAGTTTTTGTCCTTCATGATAGAAATATCCTAATTCAGTTATTCCAGAGGTAAAAGAAATTTATTTTTTCAAAAAGCCTTTTGTATTTATGTAGGTGTATTTTACTGTCAGCAATTTCCTTTTACTTTTGTTTGAAAAGTCAAATACCTCTTCAGCCCACTAGACCTGTGAGAACATGAGCTCATTTCCTCTTCTCCTGCGTCTTTGTTGAAACAGCTCAGTTCACTGACTGAGTAGCCCCCGAAACACCGAGCCATTAGTGTCATAGTTCAGTCCTCTTTTCTCTTTTTGGTAGTTGTTGTTATAAAGTAGTAGAGAATTTAGATAGTGTAAAATAGAGCAGGAAGTGTGGAAGATCCACTTGAATTTTTCCCTGTGCTCCTTTGTACCAGTAATCTGCATAGAGTCATCTGGGGTCCCAGCTGGACTCCAGGAGGTGTAGTTTTAAGGTAACAAGAAAATAGAAATTCCTTTCGCTATCCTCATGGAAATAAGATGAGTGTTGCTGAAGCTCAGACATTATTCCACGGAGAACCTTCCAACAGGGACTACACCATAGTCACAATTCCTATCTCTGGGGTTCTGCTTTTGTAGGTCTTGGATTTTTTCCTAGCCTATATTGCAACATGTGCCTTACAGCATTTCTTTACTTTTAAAGACCTTTATAAGGATTTTGGTGTTTGTGGACATAGTTTGAGGAATGCCTGGTGAGTGCAGCCTGTTCAGCACAAGCACTAGGAGCATTCTCGGTGACAGATCAACCATGGGGTGAGATAGTCCCAAAATTAGGACCGCAAAAGCTGGTCACGTGTCTATATATGGCTTTGTACGTAACAGAGCAAGATAGGAGGAAAATGAAATTTAATGAAGGTAATCAGACGTTTGTTGTTAATGAACACGTGCATACAGTTGTGTAATTGAAATAGAAACATATGCCATAAAAAGCTAAACAATCATTCTTTTCCCCCACTCCCCTCTCCTCCCCCCCCTAGCTCTTTTCTTAAGGAATCTTTTTCTTTTTTTTCTCTGAAGCCTTATTAGGATTACATATTTATAAGACATCCAAGAAAACTGTGATGCTTTGATTAATGTTTCCAGAACCAGAAAGGAAATAATACAGCTAGCCCACAAAAAAAAAAAAAGGGGGGGGGATTAAATTTTTTTACTGGTATAATATCTCTGTAACGTTTGATTTGTATATACACTAAAGGCAGGTGTAGAACATCACCCTGAAGGTATCTCTTGCTGTCAGTGGATCACGAATGTCAGCCTTGACAGGTATCCTCTGGTGATGTTACAAAGCATATGTGGCTTATTTTAAGCAAAGCTGTCCATACTTTTGTCTTGTTGGAATATTGCTACTTTCTCCCTAGCATCTGTCACTTTTTTGTCATCCTTAAGCTGAGAGATATCTTGTAAAATCTTGTTAGCTTGTTTTAATTGTTTTTCTTCTTGCTAACTTCTAAAAGCCATTACATCTGCATTGAAAGACACATGATATTTTTACTGATACTGTAGAAGAAATCACATTTTTTGTGATAACGTTCATAAATCCTAGTTATTGCAAACTTTGCGCTTTGGAGGCTGTGTATTTTCTATACTTTTAAGTCCCAAATCCTGCAAAGACTGCCCGTGACTTGTTCTGTGACTTTCTATGGAACTATTTAATTGCCAAGCTTAAGCACATGCTTCAGTTCCTGTAGGGTCCAAGTCCAGCTCTCTTTTCAAAAGCTTGCTGGTAGGGATGCTTGCCAGCACTCAGGGATCCCTGTGAGGGAAAGAAGGAGCTGGTATTTTTGCTTGCTTCTGTCTGGCAGCTTCCTGTCTCCCGCACAAAACGAGCAACTAACATGCTATTGATGATGTGTCAAGGGGAAAAAAAATCAAGTTAATAAATAGAATCTGAAGAGTCCACTAAATGGATTCTATTGATGTTTTGCCATTCAACAAGTAAATAAAGCCGGTAAAACTTGTGCTGTCATTTAATCATACGTGCGTTCACTTGACCATGGAGTGTCTTGTCTAAGTAGTTACGCTATGTCTTGCCAAAATCTTCCATACAGGAAAATTAATGGAAGTGTCCATGTTAGCTGTGTTTTGCATTTGACTGGATTTTTTTTTTTATGGGACAGCTTCTCCCTTAATTGTATAATTGTATGTGAATATGTCAACAATTATGACAGAAATGCCCATGAAGTGGGAGGGTAGTAATATGGAAGATGAAGCAATCCAAAGGAAAACAAGTTCATCACACTATGTCAGCATCCATTTTTTTAAAAGTAAGAAGTTCCATGCAATGTAATAGAGAACTAAAATGTTTTTCGTGATGCCAATCTTATATTTGACTAGAGGCGTCAGCAAAAAGCGAACACCAGAAAAGTCTCTGAAATGTAGGTCAAAACTTATGAGAACTTGAATAAGTAAAAATGGGGAAAAAGGATTTGGAAACACAAGTATTAAGAAAGAGGGCCTGAAATAGTTTGTCTGTTTGTGTTATGAATGACCCCCTATTTTATAGAAAAGAGGGCACAGAGGATAAAGTATGTAGCTTGACATACTTAAGGGGTGGGGTGCTTCTAGGCCATGCTGTAAAAGTAAAGTTCGAAGTCAGTCTGTGGCCTCAGACCTTCCATTAGTGTGGTTAAATCAGGAGTATTTTTGTTGTTGATCATTGCAGACATTGACTCTGAAGTGGAAGCAAAGAGCAACTGTGTGTGTTTTTGTAGTAAATGATGCCTGTGCAACAGCCAGGATCTGACTTTGTGTCTTGGATTTCCTAAATTCATGTTCAGCTGGTTGGGTAAAGACCCATCTTGCTAAAAAGCCTCTTTAGAGTAGAACTGCTGCTTCAGGGTGATGACTAGGGTAAAATGGTTCACAATTTAAGAAAACAACCTAATGAACATGGCTTGAATTCCTGGAGCTGAACATACATTTCTATTTCAGCACGAATCTGCAGTGAGCTTTAGTTAATCTATTTTAGTGGTAACTGGGTGTTCAATACCTGGCATTCATGCGTGGAAAACAAAAGTTATTTGTGAGCTTGGAAGTAGTAGAGAGACATAATGTACTGAGAGCCCCTTTGGGACTTGCAAGGTGACTGGCACCTAGGGTCTGTGCTGCCTTGCCGAGCTCAGTGTGGAGCACCGGGTGAGCCTCAGGGGTGATGGAGAACATGTGTGAAATACACCGTGGGATCACTTAAGTCCTGTGAAGTTTTCTCTTCTTCATCTTTCGAAGGGCACCAGGCTGAGAGGTGCCAGCTAAAGGCGATGCTGTTGTTGAAATAGCACTGAGACTTCAGCTGAGCTTTGTAAAGGAGGATCATGGAGCACTCCACAAACATTAATTTAGTCTCACACTAACAAGGTAGGAGGCTAGCAGTAATACTCATCTTACTTAGGACTGACTGCAGGCAGAAACTATACGATTAGCTCACCTAGGTAAGTCAGTGGTAAGGGCTGGAGTAGCTGACTGCCTGTTGTACTTGTAGCACATTTGTCCTGCTCGGAAATAGGCCACAGACCTTATTGACTACAGTAATAGGCAGATCTCTATCATTTAACAAACTCCGAGACTCAGCGAATCTCTGCTGCCCACAGCAGAGCTGAAGTTCCTGCTCCAACAGTAACTCAGCTACTTTGTTGATTTGTGTCCAAAAATACCCCAAACAAAAGCAAATGGTGTTTCAGCACTTTAGAAAGAGAGACAGATGGGGAGCACGGTGCAATGTGGTACATGGCAGAGGTCATGGTGGGACAGAAATAATGTCAAACTTGCATTTCATGGTACTGGATTGCGGCTTGATTTTCCACGCTTTAATGGTCTTTTAAAGCCAAAGTTGTTTGTTTCTATGTATTTGGAGCCACTTTGCAAGTCACGGACAAAGATTTAAGTGAAATGGTGCGAGATTATTTGCCATATAATACTCGCTGAAAAGACAAGTAGTTGGTTACAGAACATGATCAGAGGAGCGGGTGTCATAAAATAAAAGTTTAAATATGCTCCAGGAAGAAGCATCATGATGGGGATAGCAAAGTGTGGACCTTAATGGCAAGCTGCTGTGAAGTTACAGGGCATCCTTAACTGGTGGGGGCCAGGTACTGCTGACAGATGGGGAGGAACTAACAAAATCTAATGCACATGCAGGAAAATGCCATTTTAAAATGTAGGTTAAAAATTCTGAACCTGCTTCCTTCAGGGTTCAGTTGTTTCTTCCAGCAGGCAGTGTCTGAAGGTCCTTCAGCTTTCTGGCTTTTGGAGTCTTACGCACATTTCTGGTGCAAACAAGGGCATATTGCCAAAATGCCAATGAGTTAACCAACAAGAAACTCACATGGAAGAGATCAGCCAAAAACAGAATTAGTGATCGCTAAATGGGTGGGATACGTAGGAGCATGGCCGGAGCTGTACAGGCTGTAGCTGCTGAACACTGCTGTGTGAGGTGATTCTGGTGAGGCGTTTGCCCCGATGGTGGTACCAGGGCTTGGGCAGGTGTCGCAGCTTTCCCTTCTGCTGCTGTAGGCTGAAGCATTAGTGCTCTAGCAGACTTCTTCCAGAAAGCAGCATCCTAAAATGCAATGTGGCCATGCAGTTAGAAGGTTCAATCTCTTTTTGGGCCTCTCTCCTTAGAGTCAGCAGCCAAGCTTCTTCTGGCTTTGCCTATGGGACCAGGACTTAGCCTAGCTTCTTTAACCTGCTGGCAATAAGTCCCTGTGAGACTTCATCAATTTTTTTCAGCTTTATAAGGAACTAGCTGGCTAACTACTCTCCAGTTTCAGTTTGTTTTGATGTTTGTGTTGGTTTCTTGGAAAACCAGCCACGGTCCTATCAGGATTATGCATTGATATTATACAATGTAAACAGAAGGCTACAGGGGACCAGACTGTGCCGGCAGTGCTTGCTTCCTGTGGGCTTTGGTACTTGGATGTGGTGTGCTGATCTTATTTATTTTTTATTTATTTGCCCCTTAATTGGGCAGCAGATCTTTAAGCCACCCCTTAA
The DNA here is from genome assembly GCF_000708025.1 of Charadrius vociferus. Taxonomy (NCBI): domain Eukaryota; kingdom Metazoa; phylum Chordata; class Aves; order Charadriiformes; family Charadriidae; genus Charadrius; species Charadrius vociferus. The sequence goes on from NW_009648648.1 coordinate 521,901, forward strand.
ATTGGTAGTTAGCATGTGTTAAGCGTGTATTTTTACTGAGAGGTAGTTCTGAGGTATTTTTCAGATAAGGACACACGCAGGATAGGTGTGCAAGTAAATATTATTTACCTTCTGCGTGCATTTGGTTCAGTGGATGGTTTGTTTTGTTTGCTGTGCGGAGGCTTTTGTTGATGAGTACTTTGGAAGTGTCAGGGTAACTACTTGTGGTCGTTTGCTTCAAATTTGTGTATTAAAATTCACTTCTCTTAGGCAGGGAGTCAAATTTCCCTATTGCACATTTTAATGGCACTTGGGAAATCCTAGCTCATACTGTCATGGGGCTCTGCATCAACATTGCTATATGTAAGTGCGTGATTAACAGATGAGTGGCTGGCAATATGTTCCACTGCTGAAAAAGATGGATATCCTGACATTTTCAGAGGCAAAATATGAAAAACTACAGTGGCCACTGGTGTGGGAGAGCTGTGGATTGTCTTACTTACTTGACTAGTGAAGTGTGAGGGCTTTTCTGCTGTCCTTCAGACAGGAACGCGTTCAAGAGCTGGGCTGGCTGGTGTCCTTGCTTCACACTCTTAAATTACATATTGCTCGTTAATCTGGCATTAGGTGGAAATGTTAAGATTGGAAAAAGTATATCCATGCTGTTATTGATAATCGAAATAAATCTTCATCTATCTTGCCAAAAATTTCCAAGATTCTTGCAGTAGTGCCCCGTATGTTTGTCACTGATTTGTTAAAATATCTATACAATAGTCATTTATGCCTAAGGGTTTGTTGTGAATTTATGACTATTTTTGCATGACAGGTCACAGTAATGAAAGGCAGTAGTAGGAATAAGGATCATTCGACAGAAGGAGAAGGAACTGGGAAGCGACCAAAAAGAAAGTGTCTTCAGTGGCATCCCCTGCTTGCCAAGAAACTCCTTGACTTCTCTGAAGAGGAGGAGGAGGAAGAAGAGGAGGAAGATATTGATAAGGTAGACTTCATCAGATGCTTTTACTGTAGAAGGTTGCTTCTTGCTGTTCTCTTTTGTGAACAAACACAGACAATAAAAAGAAGTGATACTGTGCCCATAAGGCTATAAAGGCAAGCAGCAAATAACACAAAAAAGTGAATTGTCAATCATGCTTTTAAAATCCTGGACAAAACTCTCTTTTTTTAGAGTTAGACCGTGAGAGTTTTAACTGGGTTGTTTTAACAACCTGTTGCACATCTCATTGCTCAAGGTGGGGTTTTGACATGGCTTTTTTACTTGTTTATTTTAGACATGAATTTAGCCTGTGCTTGATAGATGCTTCTAGTGGCTCTGAGGACATACCAAGCTAATAGTTTTCTCTCTATATTAAAGATTAAAAAAATACAAATATTAAAAGGGAAAAAGAAGGAAAAAGCTGTCAGCAATTTTTACTATCTTTGCACATGAAATTCAACTTACCCTCCAGAATATTGAGAGCACAGGTGGAATAATCTGTCTCTGGTGTGACACTTGGTATTTTAGTATTGTTCAATGATGCTGGCCTTACCCATTTTTTGTAAGGACCCCACAATGTGGCACCTCACAGATGTACAGTTAGACTCATCCTCTGTGACAAGAAGTGGGAACCGGTTATGGAAACATCATGTTTCCATCATGTGGATAACATTCATATCTGCATCTCCTTGATGCCTTCCTAAAGCAGGAAGGGAGAGGTCATTGCTGAGGAGACAGCCTTGAGCCACATACCGATAAGGAAGAGCGACCCTGACAAGGATAAGAAGCAGCAAGGAGGAGCCTGACGCTCTGACAATGCTTTCTGTTGACCTTACAGGTCACTTTCACGATGTGGTATAAAAAAGCAGTGTTGAGTTATGTAGGAGATGGTTGTCTGCCTCATACACTAATTCCTTTCATTCAGTCAGAAATAGTCCTCTGTGGCGTGTGCCTTTGAAGGAATGATACACTGGCCTGTAAGTAGAGAGACCCTATTTTGGCAGGGTCTGTTCTGTTGAGATTTGCCCTCTGTTTCTGACTGGGCAGCTGTGCAGTGGCTGCACTGCAGCACAGCTCACAGGCTGAGTAATGAATGGCAGGGAAACAACTGTTACCTTTCTTTCCTATGCATGCTGTAGTTGCAAACACACATGATTGAGGTCCGAGGTAATTCAGCTCACCTCATCCCACTGAGATGATTTCTAGTTTGTAGGAAGGATGTCCTCCCTCCAGCCCCTTTAGGACTGTTACTAGAGAATGCTCCTCAGCTTAGAAATGTGCTCCACCTGCAAGTCAGAGCTTAAGTCTTGCAGACAGTGTGAATGAACCTTGGACTGTCAGGTGAGGAGGTTTGATGTAGAACTCTGGGTCTTCTGGAGCGAACGGATGGCATTTGGGGACAGCTGGGTACATCTCCCTTGTTCACACACAGCATACATTGACTCTTGGTCTCCATGAGAAACGTGGGTAACTGAGTTTACACCCCTTCCCTTTCGGTTCTGCTAGGTGCCGCTCCTTGGTGCTGACGGTTTAGAGCAGGATGCTGATGAAACTGAAGATGATGAGTCCTCAGAGCAACGAGCTCGCCGACCAATGAATGCATTTCTCTTGTTCTGCAAACGCCATCGCTCTCTCGTGCGAAAAGAACACCCTCGCCTTGATAACCGTGGCGCAACCAAGATCTTGGCAGATTGGTGGGCTGTTCTAGATCCAAAAGAAAAGCAGAAGTACACTGACATGGCCAAGGAAGTACGTACTGTCTGAATGGTGATGTAGAGGGAGTTCATTACACGTTTGTCCCCTGTTTCTCAGTGTATTAAATGTTTTCTGTGGGGTCTTTCTCTTCCCTGAGCTCCTCAGCTTCCCTAGTAGGATTATGGTGCCCAGAGCTGCTGCTGTTCTTGCTTTGATTCTCTTGGTCCTTTGGACCAGAATGAAAAGAAATTGGTCTGTCTACACAAACTAACCTGGCTCTAGTAGTCATTGGAACAAATGTATGCACTTTGTGGTAGATATCATATGATAATTCCTGCAGTACAAGCATTAACACGTGCATAGAGTGTGGCCATTGAAAACAATAACTTATATAGTTCAGTATCAGCTGACTGTAGTGATACTTCCTTAAGCTGTGCATTTGCTATCGATAATACAGGTTGCTGTTATAACACAGGTGGACCAAACCAAAAGCATAGTCAACAAATGTAGTCCCTTTTTACCTTTGATGCTAAAGAATTTTAAATTTACTAGTGTTTCATGAAGTGTTCTCCCTATGTATTGCTACCAATTTCTGATATAGCAGCCTTTAGTGAGGCAGAGTCCAATACCTGAATCTGAGAGCAAGGCACAGTCAGAGTCCATTAACTGAGAGCAAGGAAAAGAGATTTATCCTCATATTGCACAACATTTTATGCCACTTTAAAATTTAAATGGGGCTTCTTAGGAAATAGCTTGCATGGTAAGCTGGCCCCAAGAACGCTGTCGATATGGATAGTGGAGAGTGAAAGACAAAGGCTGATAACATCACCCCAAACCAGATCACTGTAATTACCTGTGTGATCTAGATTGTGGGTAACCATTGAATTAAGTGTTAGAAAAAATAATGGAGGGCCAGCAAGAAGGAATAACATCTCTCTCATTTGTTAAGTAATGCTAGTGTACTGCAAGTACAGATAGCTGTGAAACGGTTGGGGAAACTATTAGCTGTACCTGCCCTGTCACTTGAAGTTGTCTGCTCTTGTTAACACACATGTGTAAGGTCAGGCTGTTCAGTAGTTTGTGTGAGCATGGAAAGGTCCACAGGAAAAACAGTGTTCTGCATGGCAGGTCCTTTTTGAAGCAGGGTCTGTAGTACTACCCCTGTAGTCTCCTGTCTGTGACATAGTGTTGAAATACTTGAGTCTTAACTTTGTCCAACCGTTCCTGAATTGTTCTGCATTCCCACTTACAAATTAGCGATACTTCTTGAAATGTGTGGGAGAAGGGCAATTAGGAGAGCCAGTACAGATACAGAGGAAGGAAAGATGAAAATGAAGAAATAATTTTTGGAAGAAATAAACCTGATGTGACTGTTTCTCGTAGACTTTTGTGTTGCCGAAGGAAACTCATTCATTAAGAAGGAAAATAATTGCAGAACTTCTGTATGAAGTGACAGATCTGAAACTATTAATCATATTGTTGTAGAAATGATTGTTCGAGTAGTGATTTATTTGTTTTTCTGGGCATGAAGAACAAATTGCGTCTTCAGCATCAAAGAGAAACAATAAATCTAAGTTTAGGTCATTACAGCTAGTTCCAAGAATGCTTAAAGAGAGAGAGCATATAATTTTTATTCCTTAAACAGTTGTATGTTACAACAATAATTAGCAGCTATAATGTGTCATTTGAATGTATTTGGGCCTTCACCACCAGGACTATTCTGTGTATGTGTGTATCGGTTGTTTGTTTTAACACTCACTTTTATAGTTAGGTTTACTGCTGAGACTGTCAAAAAGATGTTAGTGTCAAGTCTATTGCGAACTTTTTATTGGTGTTTTTCTTTTTCCTAAGGAGCTTGCTTAAAAGTCAGGAAGGTGAATGCCTTTGGAATGACATAAAATTACCATTGTATTAGTAGTCTTCTGCTTGTGTGCCTATACATATAAGCTCATTGAGGTTGAAAATACAGTGGATGAGCTTCTATTACTTAAATATAGTTTGTCAGTGCCCTTTGACTTCCAGTTTTCACTGCATAGCCTCTAGCCACTGCCCTAGCAGGGCACACATCTCCCAAAGGATGCTGTGTCATATCTGCTGTCCCCACAACATGTCTTGTGTACCTTGAGCATCTGAATTACTCTTCCAGAGATATGAACAGGCCCGACAGAAGTGGTCCCTACTGCAGCAGCTGCAACCCCTGTTATTTTACAGTCTTCCGAATGTTTTTACTACTTGAAGCCAAAGTTTACAAAGCCAGTTAGCTCAGATCAAGCATCAAGCAAGCAGCTTTCAGTTTCTCACCTGCTTAGTACCAGCAGTTGATACTATCCTAGTGTGGTGGTGTATTTACTTAACACATATCTGGCTGTGTGGAAGATTCAGGATTTTGGAGGCACTTGAACATTTTGCCAAATGGAATTATGAAAAGTTTTCCATTGGGTTGGACATCTGTCCGTGATTGCTACTGAGAGGATAATTGGGTCTATGATTCATTTGGGCACTTTTGGAAAATCTCATTACCTATCTGTCTGTACCTTGGGGTGCCTTAATTTCCTAGAAAAACTGGCCCTGTTGCTCCCTCTATTTTCAGTCTTGTGGTTTATGGTCTCTTGTAGCAACACCTGCCCCAGAGACCTTATTCTGTGCCTGCAGAGCTCAGTGTCAGCTTCTGCTGGTGTTTTCTTTAGGAGCAGACTTTCTATTTGTATCCTACAGACTTTGTAGATCATCTTAACTTGGAAAGTTTCATTATAGAGGATTTAAGCCCAGTAGCTGATAAATACTCCCAAGTGGAACCACAAGTGTTCCTACCATTTGGTAGCATTTCCTTTCACTGAGGGGAAAATGAATTCTGGCCGCTCATAAATACACTTAGCATTTTTAGTTACTACAATAATCGGGGTAGTGTTCTCCTCTTAACTCTTACGGGACTTACTGGGAATATTCAGCTGCCTTGGAAAATAGCCAGTGAGATTATTATTGTTCAAGCCATGTTTCCCTTGCTAGAAAACACTTCATTTTTAAAATAGGTCCTTGCATTGGCAAGATTTAGGCAGTCCGGATTGATTCCTGTAGGGAGCAGCCTGATGAGTCCAGGCTGCTGCCATTCAGTGGCAGAGCTAACGTTTCTCCCCACGAGTGCTCTGCCAGTGGTTTCACTGGTACAGTCATCCCGGCTGGGAGCTTGCTATCCTTTGCTATCCTGCTTTGGCAGCCACCTCGGGGTAGAAGGGAGCAAATGTTCTGGCTCTCTGGCTGAAGTCTGGCAAGTTCACTGGGTGACCTATGGACCATAACGTGTAATGTGAACCCTGTGTCCTTCACAAGTAAAAAACGAAGTGTAGTATTTTATTGGGATTGATTTTTTTTTTTTTTGTTAGATCTCTGGGATTCATGTGACATTTAATAGCCAGTTGGTGGGATTTAAGCATCCATTTAAAGTTAAGCACGTGCTAAGTGTTATCCTGAGGTGTAGCTGGAATCCACTTGTGACCTTCTGTTCCCACCACACTGGAGAAAGCAAATCTTTTTTTTATTTGGTGATGAAAGCAACTCAAGGAGTTGCACTGAAACGCAGCACCTTTTTTTAACCTCAGCTCTAAAGGGGCATCAGTCTCACTGCATAACACATCCTTCCCCAGGCTTTCACAAAACAGAAATGATACATCAGACCAATCCCGCAAACATATCCTGTGCGTTTTTATCCCTGGAGCTTTGGGATGTGACCCTGCTGGTCTGTCCCTGCCACTCCCATGCGAACCAAGGCGCTATCTTTGAATTCCAGGTTAAGGACTTATCTTTTTTTTTTTTTTCTTTTTTTCTTTTAAAGTGATTTTAGAGATGTCCTTAGGCTGGCTGTGTTAAGTTGGTTTACTGCATAGTTGGTCAAATGGAGGAAAACAGTGAGCTCTGCTATTGGCTTTGGCCTTTTCTCATTACTGTGTAGCTCATTTAAGTTATCTTCTCATGACCTGGCAAGCAGAATCTATCAGTTCATTTTAGGCCTTGGTCTAGTAGTCACAGAAATCAATACTGAAAGTCTTTCTGAGCTTTGGATCAGGCCCCTGTATGCATTTTATAAAACTACTTCTTGGCCATTGTTTAACTACTTCTTATATTTTCTTTTTTGTTTACCTTGAGTGTTGAAGCTGTGACAGGGGCCGATGAGTTGTCTGCCCTCAGTTTGCTCTCTCCCCTTTGGAGAGTGCAGTTAATGTTCACTTCTTGGCTTTGCAGAGGAAAAAATCCGTTAATACACCAGCTCACTTGAATTGCTCTTGTTGGAAACTGATTAAAAGCTTATTGCTGCCTCGTCTCGCAAATGGCATGCGTTCTGGCTCTCATTTGATGGGCAGCCTGTCGGCTTGTCAAATTGCTCCATAGAATAATTCAATTACTCAAAGCAGCAATGCTGATACGAAGAGCTTATGTGTCTTATTGCTAGTGATTCTGTGCTTTTCACTCTGCAGGCTGGAAACATGATTTGTGAGTGGGCTGTGGCTTTAACAATGGAAGGCAAAGCTGCTTCGCTCTGTACTTCCTTTCCCCTCTTCCCTTACCCCCTCCCCTTCCCTTCCATCCACCAGGCTATTTTTGTGGCGTACTGAGCTCCCAAACCAAGCTGAGGGAAAGGGAAAAGGGGTGAGGTGAGAGGTGGCACAGTCCTTAGTTTGCAGATTTAATACGTACACCCTATTCAGAAAATACAGACTGTATGTGGGTCAGCGGTCCCTGCAGATTTTTATTATTTATAGCCATTTCTATAAATACAGGACTTCACACAGCGGGTTCACAGGGTGCTGTGCTTCTTGTAAACGGAAACGTTTTTATCTGTGCTACAGTCTGGAGGTAGCAAGTGCCAGCTGATAGGTTACGATGGAAATGAAAGTAAGCGATACACATGCAGTGGTGATCTTGCCACGAGGCATGCCGTTTATTGATCTGGGAAAACACTGCAGTGACTTTATCAGAGGACAAGGTTTTCAGTGCTATTTCTGTATTTGATACGCAAGAGGTTTTGGGGTTTTGTTTTTTTCCCCTCTGCCTGTGTTTCTGTGCAGGCATGTGCATGAAACATAGGTGCTTCTCTGTGCCATGTCTGGGAATGATGACAGCTGGGTGGGTGGGAAGATGTGGAATCAAGGAAGGAACTTCTTGCAGCTGCCCCGCCGTGCACTTTAGGATAAAACCGGTCTTTTGGTCGTTTGCTGCCATTGAGAGCTACCTAGTGCATGAGGAGGTACTGGGTCCCTTCTGCCTGCGGTGAGCGCTGGTACTTACTGGGTAGGCTCCCACAGCAGTCTGTGCTGTACACCCCTATCAGTTGTTAGGCGAACATTTGCAGCTGGAATGTGTGGCATGTTCCTCTGATTCGCCCTGTCTCCACCTTGCATAGCAACACATTTAAAATACTGAAATGTGTTATTTTTATTGCTGTTAACATTCAAAGATTTGGGTCCCATCAGCAAGATACTTGGAAAAACTCATTGTTGCATTATGTGAATAAAATAGGTCCCTATCCTTCCCCCTACCCCCCAAACTATGTAGGATCCAGACCATTTTGCCCACCCCACTAGTCTGGTATGGTTTGTTTTTCTGCCTCATGCCAAGAGTATAGCAAACAACTGAGATGTGTGCTGTGTGCTGAAGGCCAAAGAAAGTTTTAAATGGTCCCAGTTTATTTTATGCAGCCATGCAGTATGGTACACTTTCGAAGGAATGCTGGGATGATGTATCAGAAGTTACTGAAAATTAGATGATACTGGTAGTGGCTTATTTTCAGTGCCTGGTTTGGGAAAGCATATACTCAAATATTCTAAAATACAGAACTGTTAGAGAAAAATGAGTGCAAGGTAAGGCGCATCATGCTGTGTTTATTGCTAAATGTATGTTTTCATTTCATTCAAACTAGAAAGTAAACAAAGAATGTACCTGCAAAAGAATTCGAGCAGGTGTTTCTTTCCCGGAGAGTGAGCGTACAAGCACTGGGGTGCAGTTTGCAGGATCAGAACTTCAGCCTGCTCTGGGTGATAAACCCTCAGGAGAGGAAAGAGAAACCCCCCTTCTTTAAATACAGCTCTACTTATCTTAATATTTCTTCTTACTGAATTGTGTTGGTGGTCAAACTCTAAGCATGTGATTAAACTGTTAAAAAATCAAGATATTTAAGGATTATTTACTGTATTAAATCCTGTTACACACAGTGCACTCTATTGCCCTGTGGATAGTATAATGGCATGACTGGCATGACTGGTAATTTTGCTTTTCTTTTCTAGTACAAGGATGCATTTATGAAGGCAAATCCAGGGTACAAGTGGTGCCCCACAACAAACAAACCTGTTAAAACCCAAGCATCCACTGTTACAAACAGGAAAAAACTATGGGCCTTAGCGTCAGACACTGCAAAAGATATACCAAGCCCGAGGAAAGCGACAAAAAGTGAAGAAATGCCACAGCTTAACTTCGGGATGGCAGGTGAGATTTCCATCTGTGTTACTTGGACATAGCATCCTAATTTTGTTTGAGGATGTGGCGTTGAAATTTTTTCTTTACTGCACATGGTACTATAGTGCAAATAACTTTCATGTCCCAAATTAGGTTGCCAAGACTCCAGTTAAACCTGCATAACAACTTTCTAAAATTTTCCTTAGTGCTTGATTGCTTTCAAGAGTTGGGTCCAGATATGTGGCATCATAACCCATACGACCCTTGGGGTCCAGATTTGATTGATTTTTAATTCAAGCTTATCTGCTGTTAGAGATTTTCATTTTCTAGTCAAAAAGGAAAATGCTGATTGTGTGCATTCTTCTTCTTTTTCATAGAGCATTGTACTATGATTAGTAGTTTGCTGTTTACAAAAATAATTTATGGGTGTCTATGAAGTTGGAGGTGTTAACGTTCTTGTGGATGAATGTACTCCTGGAGCTAACTTTTTGTCTTTAAATAAAGATAAGAGTGATTTAATTTCACTTAAAATATGCTCTTTTGCCCATTATACCTTGGAGGAGTGGATTCTAACCTTTTAAACATTAAAAAAAAAAAAAATCGAATCTGTGAATAAGTGTAGGTGGAGCACGTGAACTGGTAAAAGGCAGATCATCTCTCACTGACTGCTCACTTCTCCACAAATAGCAGAACTGTTGCAATCATGACCTTGAAATACAGAGATATTAATGTTAAATACTGGCAGCTTAAGAACCTAACAGATAATGTAGAAAATAATATTTCCCTCACCACCCTTTTTTCTTTCTTTTTTTCTTTTTTACGGTTTAAAGTTTCTAATTTTATAAATACTGGTGTATTCGGAACTTTGTCATATCCTACCTAGTTTATGACAAGCATGTGGCAGATAGGACTTTTTTGCTGAGAGAGATCATGAGCTGGAGAGTGGAAAATGGTTTTATGGAACAAGTGTAAAAGGATAAAAAAGCATGTATGCCTTTTTGGCAGTATAGTGGTATGAAAAGTCCTGCAATGAAATTCCTTCTCGCTATGAAGGAACTGTGAAATGTGATCAAAATAAAGTTTTTTGTGCTACATAGTTATGATATAAGGGAGACCAGTTCTAAAAATTGCAAGCCCCTTCATCCCATAATGCTTTCACTATCAGAGGAGTAACTTCTATGCTCCTTACAGGTTTATTGACTTAACAAAAAGAACAAGTAATAGCTCCTGGTCTACCTGTCTGCCATCCCCCACCGCTCCTGCTGGGCTATTCAAACGTAGAGTTTCTAGGTATAGAGAGGTCTTGAATGAACACCTGTCAGAGCAGAGGACAGAGAACTTACAAATTGATTAGAAACTAATCTAATCCATTGTTTTGTCTATAGAGCCATTCATTTCTGAAGAAGGCCCTTTTGTGCTACATGTGATTTAATTATTTTATTTTTTTTTACTGCAAGACTGAGTCAATGTGCATAGTAATTCATAGGGTTCTCACTCCAGTCCTCATGCCAGTGAAGCCTGACTATTTCTTGAGTATAACAATAGCTCATAAAATAACAACAGCTTCTGGCAGAGATGTTAGCAGCATCCAAATCATTACGAGTCTGCCATGCCAAATGCATTACTGTTTAGTCAACTATATACCAGTTCGTGCTAAATGTGTTTTGCTGTGTTCTTCTCTCCTTGACTTCACGTGATAGAAGAGTCAGAGTTGAACTGAACTATCCAGCACAACCTCTTTTAAAATCTAGGCTGTATACTAGGCAATGAACTAAGATGTAGCTGAACCATCTTTACCTTGGAAACACCACTGACTTGTTTTGCATCTTCAAAGCAGATAGCTTCCTTAGGATAGGGATTATATGATTCCAGAATCATTCCAGGAAATCTGTTTTACTTGTTGGTAGTTGTTAATCCTGTCTTGATTGCTTTTTACATATTACATTTCATTTTGGAAAATGTAATATAAAGATCTTCCTTTCTTTTTTTAAGTCTCACACAGGCCATCTCTCTCCTTTATTTTTGGCATTCCAGCAATAACCACCCCACTTTTAAGCCTTTCTGTCATTGTGTCAAGAACCTGAGGTGTGGCACCAGCACTGGGCTTCTGACCTGCAGACCAACTAGTGGTATCCTTGCTCATCCAGCCTGGAAGTTGTAATTGAGCATGTTTTTCTCATGACATGGCTCACCTGTGATCTGTTGTAGGGCGTAGGGCAAAGACAATTGCTCTTCACAGGTGAATGTGACCATTGCAGCATCTACCCCCACAGCTACAGAGCTAAGTGAGCAACAGCTTCGCTGTACAAATATGCAAGATTCCCAATACTTTCACATTTCTACATCAGAAGAAAACCATCTGAGCCAAAAAGCTTTTTAGTGAAGCAAAGGGTAAAAAAAAAGACACTTCCTTGAGTAGGCAGTATCTTGATAGAGATGCAAATTTTCTTTTTTAGAAAGAAGCTTAATTCTGCACCCAGGTAAAAGTTAGTTGAAACTGGTACCTGCTAGCCTTCTTTTCTGCTTAGTTCTTCCTCAGTTTGTTCTTTCCTCTGACAGAAGAATTGTGGTGATGATGAAAAAGCCATCCTGCTGAGTATCTGAGAAGACCAATACTAACAAAGTATGTCATTTCCAAATAGGTGGTTTTAAGTTTCATTGATATCAAAAGCTGTTGAGAAAGTCACAAATTGCCTCCCATTCTGCAAGTCAAATGTGTGTGCTATTTTCTCACTACTGTTGATTTAACTGTAAATTGCTCTAAAATACCACTTAAAATTCTTAATTCTTCATACCAATAAGTTCTTAGTGCCATAGGGAAATATTGTTGTGCTGAGAAGGCACTGTAAACGTATGGCAGTGTTTGCATATGTACATTTTGTCTTCCCTTAGATTAAGTTATTTTGTATTTTGAATCCTTTGTGGAAGGATTTTTGTTTTTATCATGATCAGACATCTAAGCACCCACCCTCTGCTACAGCTGCAGCATAAGTATTCAAGTTCTTTAAGCACCAAATTAAACTTTCACTTTCCACTTAGCTGTCGTTTTTTTCCTTCCCCTTAGTTTTTATATTTAAATAAACAGTCTAAGTATTTGCTTACTTGGGGAAAAAGCAGTCCTATCCTTGCCCTGTTATGTTAAGCGTCTTATTTGAAGGACAGAAAGCTGAGACCGCCAAGAAGACGTTTAGAAGAGGGGGAAGAATTTTAGAGCCATACTGGGTGGTCTCCAGTTGTCCAAAACTGAGGAGGGGGAAGAAGGTAACTAAAGTGAAGCACAAGAGAGCAGCTGGGAGCCGTCAGTGTGATGTGGGCATAAGAAAGTGCTATACTGCAGTGTGTCAGGCAACGTGTTTTCAGGAACTGCAGAGAAGAGTTAATGCCATTGAACAGATCACAGCTCATCTGACGTGGGTGCCCTGCTGGTCACTGATGAACAAGAAAGATGAACTCCACCTGGAATAACTGGAGAAGAGAGCTACAGAGATCACTGGGACCATGGGAGATGGACATGCTTGATGACATCAGGAGATCTTGATTTGCTTAGACTAGGAAAGCAATTGGAAGAAAAGTAGAGTGACTCCTGTAAACGCAGAAGAGGGAAATACCACTTAGGTAGAGCAGTTATTTAATTTTAAAGATGTAGGCACCAGATAAAATGTGTACCACCTGGCCCTGAGTCAATTTAAGCTGAAAACTTGAAGAAAGCTCTTAATGCTTAGATTTGGGTTCTGCAACAGCCTTCTAATGGGAATAAAGAAAGTAGAAAGCAACCAGCCAAGCCCTTAGTGTTTAATATGAAGCTCAGTAAGCTTATGAGATCTCTGGAGATCTCTTGCCATCTCTCCTTCCTCCAAATTAACTCCCTGCTCAGGCATTGTCTTTCAAGATACATGTTCACATGTCACTTCTTAATTGCTCTGATGTCCTCTTGTTTGAAGGACTGAACGGTTTCTGATCAAGTATTTTGATGGCAAAAAGTGCTGTGCTGACAGGATCACTTCACTTATTAATTGTATGTAGGTACTTGTGGGCCCTTCCTATTTTCTGTCTCCGTATCTTCAACCACTTCTTGTTACTAGATCTTACACTTCTGATAGTGTCTTGTTTCTTTGTAGAAACTTAATATCTTTTGTTCCCTTTTTTATTTAAAAGTAAAACGGTTTAAAAGAAAAAACTACAAAAAAAACCCCACACGCCTTCTACCTGTTTATTATGGTAAAGGAAAAAATTAATTCCAATTGAACATTGGTTTTGAAGCTAGATGCTATTTAGGCTGTGTTCTTAAGATAATGAGCCACTCTTCTATCCTTGAGCTAGTGGATGAGCCTGATTTATTGACATTACTTTGCTCTGCTTCTCTTTACTGCTGTTTTAAGAGAGTATTGAAAAAACCCTGTGAATGTCGCTGCAAGATGCTGTCTGAGGGAGAACTTTTGGCAGCATCTGTGGTATTGAATTAAACAGCACTAGTGGGTATTCCCATGAACTGGACCTTGATCATCTGTAGCACTAAATCATTTGGAGGTTTGCAGGTACGGGTTTGGCCCATGTCAGCTGAAAAGCTCAGCAAATTCCTCGGTGTCGCTCATGAGTGGGAATGGGCCAGGGGATTTCCCAGTGGGCATTTTGGATGCAGCTATTCTGCCTCCAAATTTTGCATAACAAAATGCACCCAAACGGACAAGGGTAATTGTGCCAGTTGGCCTCCATTCTAGGGAATGGTCCCAGGCACGTGTAATTATTGTTGTAGAGAGAGGTTTTGTATAGTTTAGTGAAAGGAAATTGGAAAACATGAGTGCATGCTTAGTGAAACCTGGGGAAGGTTACTTATCTTTGGTGTCTCGTTATTACTGAAGTTGGTGTCTCAGCAATACAGTGAGGATAATGCTTCCCTTTCTCTCATGCTGTGGCTGTCGTGCAAGACATTTGGGCCACAAACTGTCTCCCTCTCTCTACATGACATTCTGTTAAATCAGGCCCCTGCATTGCTTCCAAGGCACTCCCCCAAAATCAGACAATTAGTGATGAAGAGCAACCACTGTTCTGAGTGGAAAAGCCACTCCATGAGTAATGCAGTCCCGAAGCTCATTGCTTTCACTTCTTGTTGTCATTTTCCGAGCTCCTGAGGTGCGAGAAGGCTGGAGGCAAGAAGCTGTCAGCATCAAATACTCGGAGAAAGAACATTTATATCTCCATTTTACTTTCCTCAATTATATATTGTATTGGCAGGGCAACAAGTAGGCAGGCAGCTTGCCTGGCCAGCGCCTGTGCTGTTCTGGCACAGAGAATTAAGCACTTCATGCTTCAGAGCTGTCAGGCTGGCACTTTTCACCAGTAAATGCAGCTCTAAATTAAAGCTAAATGAAAATAGAAATTTTGCTTCAGAGCTTGATCATGTCATTTTGTTCCATCCTTTTACTTGCTCAACGGCTAAGGAAGGGAACCACTCCCTCAATAGGAGCATTCATTGAGTTATAAACGTGTGCAATATTAGAGCATCTTTGTGTATATTTATGTATGAGATCATTACAGTTGCTGTTTTAAAGATATCCATCTCTGTAGTACATAAAACCTTTGGCAGTAAAATTGTAAATCCACGCAATGGGGTGTTAAGCACACAAATCCAATTAAATCCTTCAAACAGCTTTGAAAGCCTCTCCCAGAGGGTACAGAAATGGTTATTTGTGATTCTCTTGAACTGCCTTTTATGGCAGCTTGCTTAGAGTGTCTGTGACAAGTAGTCTTCTGGGGGTTTAACACTGCAAATGGTAGGTTCTTTAAACAAGCAAATGAATAAGCTTAAGACTCAGTTTTACTCTTTTAACAGATCCTACACAAATGGGAGGCCTGAGTATGCTGCTTCTAGCGGGGGAACATGCCCTGACTGCACAAGAGGTAAGGAACACTCTTCTCTCCTTTATCGTGAGCCCTCAGTTTAAAGAGAGCTCTGAAGAGGAATATTTGACCAGTGGGAAATGAAATTTAAGATACATCTTGGGTAACCTCAGGTGGGACAGTGGGACTGAAGTGTGAGCCCTGTGACGTGAGTCTTGTATCCCAACCGTGAACATAGAGGTTGGGCCCACTTTTTATATCGGTTCAATATTAACTCTGCTAACTGAATATTTGATCAAATCAGGCAAGTCTGCCCCCTGAGTGGATACTGTCACAGGCGGAAGGGTTGAGATACAGTGACTGTGTTAACAAATGACTGGTTTGCAAGCTTTTTTGGGCAAGGATTTCATATGCTTGTGCAATGCCTCACATAACAGTGGCCTTGGCACTAATAAAAAAAAGTGAGGAGGGTTTCTTTGTTGTTGTTATTGGGAGGAAAAGCAATAATTAACTATCTATATGTGATACCCCCAAATGCAAAATGTGTAGTGCATTTGAGATGGATTGCTCCTGTACTGCCAAGGCTGAGCCAAGACTCCTCAGTGCTTTGCACACCAGTTTGAGCAGTGGAAGTCTTTGTGCAGATGTGGGTGTTGGCTTTCTGTGCTGCTGCATGAAAAATAAGAAACACTACGGTAAGGTTGGTAGAGAAGTGAAAAGAAATTTATTAATTTCTGCTAAAATGATAATGTCCTGTAGTTTTCAAACTTTTAATCTCTCAGCTGGGAGTTTAAAAACTGTTTTTACTATGCTGTTACATTTAAATGAGTGGGAAAGCGTACTGTAGTCACAGATACTCAGTTCCATTAAGCAGGGTCTTTGCTATGACCTTGTGAGTTGAGCCAGAAATTAATCCATACTTACTAATGGGTTACAGTATTTTAATTGCCCTGCACTATCAGAGAAGCAGGTAAGTGTCAGAGTACTTTCCCAGGGAACAAAACTGCACATCTCTGAGTCTTCCAGAGGGTCCCCGATGTAAAATACATCCTCCAGAACATTCTGGGTTCTTGGTATTCTCAAAGGGACCCAAATGGATGAAGTTCAGTCCTCCTAACTGCACATCAACAGGAATTAAGTCTCCAGCTGTGCTGCTGTGCACTGGGAAACTTCCTCAGTTTCTTTGCATGGCAGCCGTAGTCTGTCTTCCATTTCCCTTTATTTCCTTTGGATTCAGTGTTTCAGTGGCGATTAGATACGGAGCAAATATTTCTTAGGCTTGTGTTTCCCCAAATGCAGTAAAGATCCTAAACCTACTTAGACTTGGGTAACTGAACAGCACTTCTGGCTTCCCATCCTCACGTGTGTGGACAGACGAAACATAAAATGTTCATCTTCACGTGCCTATGGGACAGCTTGTGGTTGGATTTCCATCCTTATGCTTGAAAACAGTTTCACCCTCAAACCAGCGTTTGGGAGGTTAGCAGAACATGCTAGGAGGTGGTATGACAGGCTCAGCAGAAAGCTCCAGCATTCATTGTAGAGTTGGTAAGCGGCTTTCCTCTTCAGTGGAGGGAGGTTAGTTGTGTTGTGTTTGAGTTGGTATTGACATGGGGGAGAATTTGGTGTACTAAGGTGGCAGCTGACGTGTTGTCAGTGAAGAGGTTCAGAAGTTGCTTAACTGTGGAAAATACAAGTATTGTTTTTATATGTATGTAAGTATGTAAATTTATGTTGTATATCTAAACCCCTGGCATTTCTATTTAAAAAGAAGACAGTTGCAGTGTCATTTTCAAAAGAATGCTCTAAATGATATCATTTAGTCTTCATTATCATTAAAGCATGTGTGTGTACATGTAAGATACACGTGTATATACATGTTTCTTAAACTGGAGGACTGCCAGACATAAGATTACCTGTCTTAAAAATTGTTAATAGAAAGGAGGGCAGGAGTGGCACGGTTTGCTCAGAACTTGGGAGAAGATGAGGGAAATTATGCTTAGATGTCTGCCACATAAATGCGTTCAACGCCCACCGATTTTCTGTCAAGTGTATGTTAAATGAATGTATAGGGACTTTTCAAGTCGGGTGTTTAACCTTCGCGTTGTCAGAAGCCCAGATGTCAAGTAACAAAGTGAACAGGCGCCAGCAGGAGGATGGGAAGAGGCACAAAATTGCCTTGAGGTTTCAGTCGCCATCTCTGTATATCACCAGTTATGTCCCTGTTGTTGTAATTTTTTTTCAATGGGCTAGAGAGTTTTTCTTCTGATAACAGAATTCAGTTTGGGTACATGATTGATTTCCAAGCGGTGGCTGGAGTTACTAAGCAGATACGCACAGAAGCCACAGACATCACCAGCAGTAAATACAGGGCTTGGATATACGCAGTGAGTTTCCACCTGGCTTTTGGGTCCTTTCATCAGTTACGCAAGACTGTGGTGTGTATATGAGCAGGTTTGATGGAACACCCGAGCAGAAACGCCAGACGTGTCTGCTCCAGCTGCTGTCGTTGTGCTAAGCAGAGCCTGGTCCTCGCAGCAGGTTTATTAGTCCAAAGGCTGAAGCTGGGTGAGGAGCCCTCCTTGCTTGACCGCTCACCTCCCTCCCTGCACATCTCCCTTACTTGCGCGACAGGCCCTTTTCTTGCCTTACAGCAGCACCTAGTGGCCTGTCTGTGGGTTACTGCCCAGAAATCCCGGAATTCGTAGTGTAGTACAAAACCTGGCTCTTCTACCAGTTTCCTCCCTTGCAGCTGCCCGGTATGTCAGGACGGCATTAAAGCCTCACATCAGGCAGCGCAGAAGGTGAGCCAGGGGCTGTCGGTCGCCTTCGTTCGCCATGATCTGGTTTAGAGCAGGTTATGGTAACCTGCAGGGAAAGGGAGGTTGCGGAGGCATTATTCCTTGCAGTTTCGTTCTCTTCCAGAACAAAAGGTTACCGTGCATGCGGTGCCGGGTCTGTGCAGGGTGGTGTCGCCCAGGGCGTAAATCAGAAGTGAAAAATCTCTCAGTGCAGCTGAGGGTAAGCTGGGAGGAGGAAAGAAGAGAAGAAGTGAGGAGATGTTGAGGATGTTTTATTACGGCAGGAAATGAGACGTACGCAATGGCACTATCTGTGCATCCATTCCCTCCGGTAATTGTTTTAATGTTTTGATCGGGTTCAGCCTGGCAGAGGTTAGAAGTCCTGGAGATAATAACTTTCCCACAAGTCAGGAGTGTGTGGGGAGCACCAGAGCAGAAGAAAACAGCTCAAATTAATGCTTCTGTCAAGCAAAGGCAACAGCATTAACTTTTTAGAGATAACAGAAAAGTGATAGGAAAAATGTAGCTGTTCTAACCACAAAATCATCTCTGGAGTTACTGGGCACGAGCAATCTGTCCTTTACACACAAAGCTGTAGGAGACCGGGCTTCAGACCTTCCACGGCTTGTGGTTCCTATGCCACAAGGTGAACAAGCTGTGCCCGACCCCCAGCACGTGGCCTCCAGCCACGTTCTCCCCTCCAGCACGGTGCTCCTGGGGTGGTATGGGTCAATGGATCCCAACTCAGAGCTGGTTTGAGCCATGCCAGCTCGGGCATCTGTTGACATGTTCATGTGGTCTCTAGGTAGGCAGAGGAAGCTGCGAAGCCACCGTCTTCTTTCCTGCGGGTGGGCAGAGTTCAGGCATGCGTGGCCCTGCAGCACCTGCCCCGGGGAGCGGAGGGGTTTCACACGGCTTCCTCGTTTGCATCGCTTCTCCTAAGCAAAATAGTTCCCTTTCATACAGCGCATTGAATAAGCTACACTTGCAAACAGACTGCTTCGGCAGACACTGCAAACAATGCTACATAAAGCAGCTGGTCAAACTGCAGAAAATTTAAGCTTTATGGGAAACCAAATCCCAAATTTGGTTATTGCTGGGAGAAGTGGCCGGAAATAACCAAATGAGTGCTCAGACATGCAAGCAGTATCTTTATATATTTCCCACCAGTGCAGAGCCTCAGACCTTCAGAGATGGGTCACTCAACAGCAGCAAGATGAGTATGTATCCCTGGTGTGATCCACACCAATGCTGAGACACAGACATCTTAAACAGATCATAAAGAAACATGAGAAAAGCAGTAATAAACATTAAATGAGTGAAAACAGGAACACAAACCATTGAAAAAATAAAAGACAGTCATTAAAAATACGTTCTTTGTAATCCTTAGGGTTGGTGTACTCCCATAGTACACTGACAAAACATCCTGCTTGGTGTTTAATAAATATAATGGAAGCATAGATCACAGGAGGCACTGTTACTGCTTGGTTTTATGGTGGGAAGAAACAAGTTCAACTGTGTACGTAAGCAAATTGTGTGGTACAGTTCCCCTTGCCTGTGGGTTGCTACACTTGGATTTAGTGTTTTCAGGGGAGTATGGGCAGCAGATTCCTGAAATGAAATGCCACTAGTGCTATTGCAGGGCTTAAGCATCTCAGACAAAGAGCAGCAGGAGCGGCGGTACAAACTGCATGTGCTGTAGGCTTGCGTATTCTGTGGTGCATTGTGCTTACCAGCAACAGGTGCAGTTTGCTAGCTAAATCTCGTGTGCGTGTTCACTAATAAATGCCATTGACATACTTGTTTTGGTAATAAATAAGAGAAGAAACACATTTGCATCGAAATGTTTTAAATAAACTGAAATTTCATTAAAAAATTTAAATGGTTAGGGAAATAAAATTCCATCCTGTTACTTTCCTAAAATCCCACAAAGCTTCCTTCCTTTCTTCCGTTTCCTGTAAGCCATGTTCCATACCTTATTTGATACTAGTGGTACCTTATGCTTCTAGGAGTTATGCATGTAAATCTTCTACATTCAAATGTGACATTTAATGAGTGTATCATATTTGATACAATTCCTTTACAGAATGATGCTTGACTAACACATTTCTGGCTACTAAGAGTAGTATGGGTAAGCTCTGTGTTAATTTGAATAAGGCTGTTGGTTTTGAACAGTCATTTCTTTGTATTTTGATTTCAGAAGTTATGACTCTTTCTTGCACTGTTTCTCATGAGCATACCTAAATGGATGTTTAGGTACACTATTTGAGCAATTTTAGGTTTGTGGTATGCTTAACTACTTATTTTCATGCTCTGAGGTGATTGGGGATTATTTTTCTAATAAGTATTTCTGTCACTTAGCAACCCTCAGTGTCTTCATATTTATTTTTTTTTAGCTTCCAAGTAATTTTCGTATTCTGAGTGGTGGTACAAATTACAGATATAGCAGTGTTGATAGCATCACCGATACCAGGTAGTTGTGTGTGTAGCCCAATATCATCAGTTTAGTATTCTGTTTAGTATTCAGTATATTATTCTGTTGCGTTCTCTTGCAAAGTCTGGAATTATAAAAGAAAAAAAAAATCCCTGGTAGTTTTGTGGTCTTTCTTCTTAGGTGATTTTCAAATGCATTAAAAAGGGTGCTAAGCTGTGTTTTCACCTATAAATTTGATTTAACCTGTCCAGGACAGTGAAACATTAGATTGCCCATCTTCTCTTGAACATTGCTTTTTGTTACTGCTGCCTGGTATTTTGTTTTGCTCCCTGTTGTTCTTAGTTTCAAAGAAGTACCTTTGATGTCTTACTCTGCACACTCCTTGTTTCAGATTTCCTCGAGTACTTGCCAGTCTGATGCAACTAATTCTACGGAAACGTGTCAGAAGTCATCACTGTTTCAGTTTGCAGAGGTGAGTTTCTTTAAAAAGGGTTGTCTTCCCCAGCATTTTCCTTCTAAGAAGCATCTGATTTTCAGCTGAAAGAGAAATCAGAAATCTTTAACTAAAATTCATGCTTTTATTTGTTCCTTCTTTTTGGGTTTATGGTACTGGATCATTTACCAGGTAGATAGGTCAGACTGGAAGGGCAGGAGAGTGTTTAGGAACATGGTGGAAAGCCTAGTGTTGTAATAATGGAACTGTGGTTTAAGCAGTAATTTTGAGATGTGTCATGCTTGCATTTAAACTGGAGTCTTACTAACTGAAGTTTTAACATGTGTATTTGGATGTTACATTATGTCATTTATCTATTGTGGCTGCTTTAGTTGTTGCCTCCATCAAAAATAACTGTAGATCTGGAATTTCCAAGATTTTCTTCTATTCTGTATCCACCAAATAGCTCTATGCAACTATGCTTTAGTTTTGCAATGTAAGTTTTCATCAACATATTTCCAGTTATTGCTAGAAGTGCAACTGGTGTTTTGCTGTTGGGTTTGTTGATTTTTTGGTTTTGTTTTGTTTTGTTTTTTAAAGTAGACGCTATTTCATCCAAGTTCTAATGGATTTCATTGACATAATTAACATGACAAGAATGAGGTTGCAAAGGCTCCTGGTCCTCTGCAAGCATCACTTGCTTGTTTATATCTTTCCCACTTTTTTTAAATTATCAAGTGACACACAAATACTTAGCTATATAAATATTGGTTGTACAGGATGCTGGGTGGTGTTTGAGTAAATGTGTATGGAAAGAAATTTTGCCGTAACAGGGGCTTTTTTGTTACGTGTTTTCACACCAGCCGTGAATCTTACTCCTGTGTCTTTAATACTCATTGCTGTGTGCACCTTCATACTCCTCCTTGAACATCATCTCTTACGGAGCAGATACATTGCAATCCTAGCGTGCAGAAAATGGGAAATTCTTTGTTTTGTTTTTTGTTTGTTTTAACATCAACCCACAAGACCTTGAGTTCCAACTCAAGATCTGAGGCTTTCAAAATGTATTAGAAATAAATCACTGATCCTTTCTTTCTGATTAAAGGTAACAGCCACAGTGAAGTGCACAACCTGTAATCAGGCTCTTAAACAACCTGCTGGCTTTTCTTGTTAGGAAGAAGAAATGCCTGGTGTGCCAACAATACTTAGAAGCTTCTTAAAATTGGTTAATTCCAGTGTTGCTTACGATAGTTCTATGGTAATAATTCATCATCCATCTTCCAGTATTTCTAAGATGCTTTTGGATACTTATACTGTCAGTTGAGCAATGTCATACTTTGTATAGTTCCACTTTGATAACGGTCTGCTTCTTGAACTTCACTGTTAAGTCTTTCAAAAAGTAAGACAAATACCAGCTCACTTAATTGTTTCAGTTCATTTTACAGTGCCCAAGCAGGAAAATGCTAGAGCTATGTGGTAGTAGGCAGGAATTGTGCTATGAGCTGCAAGATACGCTCTTGCTAAGGGCTTGTGACCCCTGGCTTTTCCTTACCCCTCAAAGAAGAATTTCAGTGGGTGCCAGGAAACAAGCTCATCTGCACCACTAAAGCATGCGGTTTAGAAGTAGCTCACTGATGATCGGTGATTAGAAATGCATATTAGTTAGTCTTCCTTTTCCAGGATGTTAAACAGCCTGTAGTGAGGCTGCACCTAACCAGTGTATGGTAGGTATGTGTGTCAACGGCACAATAATTGGTACTTGAACCAAGGTCTGACATTAATGAGAGGTGTCATTTGCAACAAAACTAACTGACACAAGTTAAACAGTATAAAACACAGTTACCTTAGGTCTGGAATAGATCTGGTATCTCAAAGTACCTGCGCACATTGTGTGCTGGTCCGTGCTTACCTTCCTTGCTAAGTAGCAATTTGTGCTCTATCAGCACCACCATTCTGCAGTCTCAGGTCTTTCACTGAACTGTGAAATACAATATAGCATTAAGTTTTTTGTCGCTAATCCTCTTTTGACATATCAGCAGGCAAATAAAAGCCCTTCAAAAAAAGTCTTAGCCTATTCTATTGATGCTAGGAAAGATTTTCCACGTGAAAAATAATTGAAGATCACCATTTCACAGATCACCCATTTGTGTCTCCGGGCAAGCAGATACTGTTCTCTGTATGGGTGTGCTGGGAGTCATTTGCATGCTCTTAGGTACCAGAAGTCTTTCTGTATGATGGATCAGAAATTTAGCAGGACGAAGTTTGATATTGAAACTGAAGAGTTAGGTAATACAAACATACTTGTCTCCCTGACAGATCTCTTCAAGCACATCACAGCCTGGAGTCCCGGGAGCTGTAAAACAAACCGAGGAGTCTGCATTGTTTCAGTTTGCTGAGGTATAATGGCTGAAATATGGTGGGGGAGGATGGGAGGAAGCAAGGAGCCAGTAAGAGTTGTAACTGAATGGTGAAACACCCTGTCTTATAAGGGATTCCCATCTGTAGATATTTATCTTCATGAGAGCATTGTGTTAAAAAAAAAATCATGGGGGGAATAACCAGTGATTGGACAAGATGTTGGCCAGTTCTACCAGCTGTAGTATACACAAAAGGCACTGGGCTTGTGAACATTACCTGGCCTTCCATACCAAAGGACCACTGCAGACATATTTTCCAAGTGGCCTTTTAATTTACATCTAGGAAAACAACAAAGGCATTCGAAAATGATGCTATGCACTGCCTATGGAAGAGGCTGCAGCAGTGCAAAATAGCAACTCGCCTAGAGGCAGGAATCCTTTGAGAAATAACCTTGCAGGTCAAAGGAGGCTTATCACAACAGCTACAAGGATATGTAACAGCATTGTTAGGAGATGACTTATAAAGCCTATAAATTGCCCCTAAGTATGTAAGATATTCTCGTTCCTCCACGTATTGAAGATTTGGAGTTCTTAAAGATTGCTTTTAAGAATTTCTTCTCACATGCTTTTATGTGCCTCTGAATTGATTTTTCACACGTATACTCTTCTTGCCCATTTGGGGGGAGTCTAGTACTGCTTGCAGAATAAGTTATGCTAAAAGTATATTCAGAGTGTGTCTGAAAAGACAGATTGGAGCTCGTGCTATCGTGGAGGAGCATAATGGGCTGAAAAGATAGCCTGTTTGTTACTCCGTGTGCTTACAGAGATTTGACTACATGCAACACGCTTCTTTCGGTTGAATGTTAAGCTAATTGTGTACTGTGTGTTTTTAGCTTGGCTAAGATGGGCCTTGATGTATTTCTTAGGAGGCCCACTTATGAAAAAACAATTTACTGATTCAGATGCCATAAAATACCTGACTACAAACACCTCTATGAAAGATACAATTGAGTTAATATCTCTAATCATGAAGATGTTTTCACATGTGCCACCTTTTTTTAAAGTTACAAGTTCATTTGGAAAGTTCTTTTGAGAAAATTAGTGGAATTGAGCAGGCTGAAGTCATGTGCTGAAGCCAATCTTTTAAACCCAGTAAAAGGTACAAGCTGGAAAACATTTCTTGTGAATTTTATTGCAAAATATTGTACAAATGAATCTGCTAACTTAGTTTCAAAAATCTTAACCATCTTACATGTTAATTAAACGGCAATTTTAGATACCTGCAGAGTTGAACAAGCTATGATTTGCCTTTGTACAGAATTTTCAAATCATCATATAAAGCCTGACTTAGCCATACTTTCAAAATTTCACAGAACCTAAAATAATTTCCTCTCCGAATTGAACAAATAACAAAATGACAAACCTGAAAATCATCATACGGATGTGACAGTGCCTTGAATTGCATACTACTATGCTGAGCCAGCTCATTTGGCACGTTGGAGTACATGTATGAATCATCAAATGTTAGGTAGAAGAGGTGCTTAGAAAGTTAATTAGAAACCGGAGAGGACAGTTTTAAAGTCAGGGTTAATCTCTTTTCCTTGTAAAAATATTAAAATTTGTGTGCAGTCTGGAGGGGGTTCTATTTTTTTGGTTGTTTTTTCTGTGTCTGGAAATAAGGCACAGGAATCTGGAAAAGCAAAGAACCAACCAACCAATCAAAAACCCCCAAAAATCCCTTGTTGGCCATGGTTATTCCTCCTGCGTTATACTGTTGTTGTGAAACCTTAATGGCAGTGACTAGCATCATGTTGTGTCTATAGCAATACAGAAATGGCATTTTTTGTAAGATTACAACCTGGTTTCATTTAGGTTGTTCCAGGAGAAAGTCTTAAGCATGCTACAGAACCTCTTTCAGCTTTCTCCCACCGCTATTAAAGCTGCTTGTGCTCTTTCAAATATAAGGGCTTTCATTTGCACAGGATGTCTTTGTCAAGTTTGGCAAAAACCCCATTCCTTGCTGTGCCACTTCTGACTGGGTCCTGTCTATATGAACGCATTTCTGCATTTAGTAAGCTAAATTATGGTAAGCAATTTGCAGTAGGCTGCTGTCAGCAATGTACAGTGCTACAAAAGAAAAGAGAGAGGGAGAGAAAATAGTTATTTAGCCGGTAGCCAAGCAGACCTGTGAAGAAATGTGAAGCGTGCTGTGGTCTGATGTGCCTGGAGACTTTTGGCAGCCATCCCAGCTCAGTTTTGGTTCTGGCTGGGTGTTCCTCATATGTTCCCTTTCTCTTCGCCGCCTTTGCGGCAGGGTGAGTAAGAGTGCTTCTTTGTGAAGACAGCAATCCCATTGAGTAGACTTGTCATTTAAAATGGACACCTTTACCCCAGGCGTACAAGTCCCCCATCACTCAGAAACAGCTCGTTATATGTAGACGTAGCATGGGATTCTTTCTTCTTTACAGCCTCGGTTAGCCTTTCATCTGTTTGTCTGTCCCAAGTGCTATAGTCTTCAATTAAAGTTGTTGAGGGTACGGCTAATGAGGCAGGCCCAGTGACTTGCCACAACAGATAATGAAAATCCCAGGAGTAGAACTTCATTGGGTCCTGCGGGTGCGCAGGCAAGCGCCGTGGGGGTCACCGAAGATAATGTGACGTCCTCGTAAGAGTTTTTTGAAATTTGGAGTGTTGTCAATTTACAGTCGTGGCTGTCATTCCGCTCTGATTTTGGAAATACTTGGCCCTAGTTTTGTCCTTCTCATTCATACCTTTAGGGAAAGCCATTATATAGGCCAGTGATTTCTGCGCAGTGGGCTGTGTTCCTTAGCATGGTGGCTGTTTGCAAGCTGTCTGCTCACATGGGCTGGTTGCTGTCATCCTCCTTGCCATGTGAGGGAAGCAGAGCAGATGGGACCCCTTGCTCTCTTGGTCTTACTGGATGTGTGTTTGGCAAACGTGAACAGATGGTGATGACTGCTTCACAGAGAAGAAACACAAGTACCTCTTAGATTTACTTAGCTAAACTCTCATCCGTTATTAAACAAAGAAAATGCTTCCTGAGATTGGAAGCAATAAAATTGCTAGTTTACCCATCTTAAAAACAAAATGAAGCCAAAACCCATAAACTCTTCACTTTCAGCTGCTTTTCTGAAGTTTTTCTTTAGGTAATCAAAAAAACAATCGCAGGCAACAAGGTGAAATTTTCTTTGCTAGTCCAGCAGTTTACTATAATTTAAGAAAAATGCATGCTTGAGAATGATTTTGTCCCTGCTGCATTCTCACATACTCACTTTGAGCAGGCTTGCGGGCAACCCTGTCTGTTTATTTCTGTGCTGAACAGGTTTGAATCAAAAACTTTTGGTCAAAATGCCTTCAACTTGGGAGTGTGAGAGCTAGTCAGTATCTTCTCTTCCAGCCTTCCCTTAGGTAAAGCTGTAGCCTTCCCAGGTAAAGCCGTTACTTAAAATAAACAAATATATTTGCTCTTTGCCTATATACTGAAATTATTAAATATCTGTTTTGAAGTGAAATGCCTAGTCTAGGAGGAGAAATGAAAAAGTGGTACCACGGCACGTGCTTCTTCTGCAAACTAGAATGTAATATAGTAGCTAAAAAGCTGACATGCATTGTAATAAAAGATAACTTGATCCTAATGATCCCCAAGTTAAACCTCTACATAAGAAGGGGCTATCTGTGGTTGTGGTACTGCAGGTTCTAATTATTCTAATTAAAGCTGGAAGATGATGTTAATACAGGGGTGTTAATGCAGGGAATGAGATCTGTAACCTCACTGGGAGCTGATTGATCAGCCATCCTCTTCTGATGTTTGGCCAGCAGCTTTGGCAGAATGAGTTCTAAGTTTGTGTCGCTTGCGGTTTGTTTTCATGACTCTGAAGAGAATCTTTTTGCTGAAGTGAAATGTTGGCTTCCTCTCTTTCTATTAGTACTAAAAGGATCTCGCTTGTATTTTGTTAAAAGCAGCCATTCCATTGTCGAAACGAAATTCTTTATTCTTTCCTCACATTATGCATCAGGAGGCAAGATATGTCTGTATGTTCTCAGGTTATACTTCAGTGTGGAGGTGTCTTTCTGAACCTTTTCTGCCATTCATACTGCACTGAAAAAAATCATTAAGAACTGAGAATTTATTATGGTAGAAAGATAAAAATTTGAGGCCCTCTTCCTACAAAGTGCAGTGTACAAGATCACTTACTCCAGTGTAGTCCTGAGCAGGTTCCCTGAACTTTCTCAAAGCAAAGCTAGGGTTTTGAATTATTTTGGTTTAGTATTAAAAATTATTATTAACATATATTCAGGTATTATTCCCCATGTTTTAAATATCTTGCAGTAAAATGGATGTTCTGGATCTGGGGGAGGGGAGGGGTGTTGTGATGAATCTCCTTAACAATTGGAAAGTAAACTCTTCAAATAATCTAGTTCAAAAGAATGACATTAAATATAAAGAGAAAGGCTAAGCTGATAATTTTTGCATCTAAAAGATCATGGTCATAAGCATGATTTTTGTGATGTGTGATGATGTGTGTAGGTGCCGCAGAAACACTGGTGGTCTTGCCCCTAATCTTAGGGCTTTTCAAGGTTTCCAGGTCAAATACCCACCAAGTAATGCCATGCCAGAAAACATCAAATATGAGAAATAATGATTAACCCTTGCGTTGGTGAACTCATAATGCTGCACTTGGAAGCAGGTCAGAAAAAATTTGGCTGGAAAAGCAATTCCCTGAAGTGCGCTGGTAGTTATTTACTCAGCGCTGGTGCTGGCACACCAACATCTATTTAGAAGGCTAGATTTGATTTCCAGACATAAGGTCTTATTTCTTTTTTCTAACTAAAGAAAGTGAAACAAGCAGTGTCTGTGAGGACAAATGGTCCTCTTCTGTATCTAACCAAATGGGAAATACTGCCTAGGCTTTCCAGAATTTTATTTCTTTGACCACCACAGTGTATGTTTTTAAGCAACAGGTATGTCTTGTTCACTTAGTCATATAAAACACACCTAAAACACACGGCATGATAGAATACTGGCTGTGGACAGTACAAACGTAGAAGAGAATCCACGAGCCTAATTTAAGGAAGAAATTGTATATTTGCTTGTATCCTGCTGACTTCTAAATGCCTGTTAAGTGTTTCTTGGAGGGGTTTGTTCACTTAGTCATATAAAACATACGGCCTGATAGAATACTGGCTGTGGACAATACAAACGTAGAAGAGAATGCCTGTTAAGTGTTTCTTGGAGGGGATTGCCTACCTGAAATAGGGCCTTCTGCCAGAAAGATCAAAAAGTAACTGATTTAACTGACTTCACAATTTTTTCATTCTTTTTCTCCCTTCCTTTCTGTCTTTCCTGTGTTCCACTGAAATATTTTCTCCTCTGTTCGTTTAAAACCTAGATCTCATCAAATACTTCCCAGTTGTCAAGTCCTGAGCCAGTAAAGCACTGTGGGAAGTCGGCACTCTTCCAGTTGGCAGAGGTAAAGTTACACCCATTAGCGTCACAACGGGAAGATGTGTGCATCTTTTCCCCTAAAAAGCATGAATTGTGTAAGATTTACTCTAGTATCAAATTTAGTATTTTGAGAAGCATAAATTAGTAAATAATTGAATAGCAAGAGAATTAGGCAGTTGCAATGGCCCCAGGGACCTGGCTTTTTTTTATACACTTGTTAATGTGCATAGTTTCTTGGAGACCACACAGAAAAAGTTACGCTTCTTTTTAGAAAAATTAGCCCTGTAACTATAATAAATGCAATGCTCAGGACAACAGCAAAGACAAGAGACAACAGCATTCTTCTTACTGAGGAGCTGGATACCAGGATTGAAAAGGTAAAGCTTTGGTTGTAATGACTGGAATGTGCATTATTGAATCAGGGACCAAGCATAAGAAGAGAAAAGTAAAGTTTGAGATCATCAGGAATCTGTATGAAAAGTTGGAAGTTGAAGCAGTGTATTAAGCTCTGAAATTGGCCTCTGTTGGCAGTAATCAAGAACACTAGTTCAGGTTTCCCAACAGTCCTGGAAATTCTCTGTGAGTCTTAAATATAACCTTGTAGACGTCTCCTCTTTGATATGGATGAATCACTCAAAAACCTTTGAGGCTTGGTGTGCAAATATTCTTCTTGATGATTGAAAGATAAAGATACGTGCTGTATTCCAGGTAAATAAGGGAGGATGCTAGCACCTTAATTGCACGTGGGTTTTTTGGGTGGGGGAGGGTTGTTGTTGTTGTTTGGTTGGGGTTTTTTCCCAAAATTAAGTCCTGTGTCAATGAGGAAAATGGTTCTCTAGATCCCATCTAGTGGCATCCAGACATATATTCTTGCTGGTGAGGTTAACCCTTGTCAGGGAAAAAAAGACAGAGATTGGAAGCACTGAAATAGAAGCATGTCATGTCTTGTTCCATAGATGGTAATGCTACTATCTGACTTTATAGGAACTTACATGAGTGGAAGAAAACCTGCTTTAGCCTACAGCCAGTCCCTGGCAGTAGCAGAGATTGTGGGTGTTTGCTATGTTGTCAGCAGTACCTGTGCAAGGGCGATTACACCTAGCTGTGATCAGTGATCCATAAGGGCATTTGATTACTGCAGCTCTGGGACAGCAGAAAGGCTGGTAATATTTATTCAGGAACACCAGAAGTTTTTGAGGTGTCCTCTTACAGGACAGCAGCAGGCTTTGAGTAGTGCTCTTCTGGAGTAAGGCTGTTACTGAGCGCAGCCTGACATTTGGAAGTCAGCGTTAAAAGTTGTGATGTGACTGTGAAGCTTGTGAAGCCCTAAGTTGGGTGAAGGACAGGTGCTTGTCCACGGGAGTGCAGAGTTTGTTCTGCAGTTGGCGGAAAAAAGTGAAGCTAAGTCTGGCAGCATGACATTTGCATGTTGGACAGGTTTCCATGATACCTCTCCCAGTGATTGCTCAAATGGATTCTTACAAGCCTAATTTAATATACAAAATGAATGTTAAAGGCTCTGATTTAAACTGAGAAAAGCGCGGCAGATGTGCTAAGCGTATCCTCCTTGTCTCTGGCTCTTCTGGGACATTGGCGCTATTAATATTTTTTTTTTTCCAGTTTTGGAGACCTCTGTAATGTTGTATTGTAATTGGATAAATAAATTGTGAAAGTTTCAGCTTAAGTTTCAGATAGCAGTTCAGGACCTGGTTTGAAGCATCCCGGATAAACTGTTCATTATCACCTCGAGGATGTCTTAGGTTTGCAAGTTCATTTGGCAGACATCTGTGCCATGCCGCTGTAACTTCAAACCGCAGATGCTGTGCACTGGAGGGGACTGAACTGCTGTCTCCATGCTACTGGCACGGCGGGGGTCTGGCGTGCGGGAGCCTGTCTGCTTCTGCACACCACACTGCTCTGCTCCTTCTTCATCTCTCTGCTGTGTTGATAAACCAAATTTGTCTTCTTCCCCCCGCCCCCCCGCCTGCTTTCCTTTTTGATACTTCACAGTATTTCACAGATGGTCATAAAACAAAATGCAGAAGTGGGTTAAATTATTTTCTAAAAAATTCTGAGAATTTAGAAGTTTCTAAAAATGACTGGAGCAGCCGCTCTGCAGTCTGAAGCCTGGGAGGCTGTTCCTGAACTGCTCTGCTGTGTCTTTTGCTGTGCCTAAAAGCATGCTTTGTCTTCAGCCGTCCCTGCGGAGGCATGAGGGTGAAGGGAGGCAGTGGTCGTGGGGGGTATCACCTCCACAAGGCAGGGAGGCCACTTCTGCTGCAGAGGGCTAACAGCACTAACAACGCTTGGCTGTAAGCAACGTTTGGAGACATGAGCTGTAATGGTCAGAGCTTGGGAGATGCTGTGAAAAGCTGCAGCTTCCAGGAGATGTAGAGATACAGCATTGTTAACCTTTTTTGGTTATTTCCTATAGGGCAATGATGGCTTGATTTCTGCAAAATCAACTTTGTAGGCCCGTGTTGGTTGAGAGCAATGAAATCTGAGTTTGGGGGGATAGGAGGAGCTAAAAGGTTATAAACACTTTAGTTCCCCAGTCCCTAGACCTCCACCTCTTTCTAAGGAAGCAAGTATAAGAAACCTGCAAGCCTGATGAGAGATTATAGAAAAAGTCCTTAAAAATAGAACATTTTCCTCTTCATACTAATGGCCAATCCTGAGACCGATACTTTTAATTTGTTTAGAAAAAGATAATTTATTTGCACCTAGCTCAAAACTGATAGAAAACACTCTGAAGTATTGAAGAGGATCACAGCCTGGTACAGGAAAAAGATTCTGGAGAATAAACAGCTACCTGCTTGCCAGACAGCTTCCTGTATTCTTGAGGAGTAGGAAAGGTTACCAAAGGTTTGAGGGCTCCTACTTCACTGTGGTTTTGTAGCATCTCTTTTATATGAGTCCTGTAGGACACCAACAGGCAGTGCCATAGCCTGACTAAAGGTTACCAAAGGCTTGAGGGCTCCACACCAACAGGCAGTGCCATAGCCTGACAGAAGTAACGTTCTTAAGCTATGCAAATGAAATGATTTTGCAATCAAATGTCCAACTAAGCCTTCAAAAATACCACCAGCTGGGTTGCATGCTGGTGTAGATTGGTGCTTAGCCACTGGAGTCTGTTTGTGTGTGAGAGAGTATGTGCTTCGGTTCTTCCTACTCTTCAAAGGGAGTCCTGACAAGAAGATACCCAAATCTGGAAGTAGCTTTTAATGTCCAGTTGTTATCCACCAGAGCAATGGTGGAGCAGGGGTTTATTTGACAGCATGCGCAGGTCTGCACTTCTTTTTCAGTATATAATCTTATGAATGAATTTTTAGAAGAGGGAGGAAATGATCCATTCAAAAGCTGTGTGGTAAACATAAAAGAATTTGGCTGTTAAAATAATGTCTTTATTTTTCTCCCCCACTGTTTTTTCTTTAGATTTCTTCAAGTACATCCCATTCAGGTCCTTCTGATTTAACAAAACAGTGTGGAACATCAGCATTGTTTCAACTGGCAGAGGTAATATTAAAATACTGGTGACTAATTACCACAGGTGCAGTGGGGTGGAGAAGTTAATGATGTTGATTGCCAAAGTCTGGAAGGCAGAACAGTGCTACAGTTCTAATTACACCGTTGCTTATAGAAGCATAAATTATCATGGCTTGGGTGCCACAAGTCAAGATTTCCCCAGACTAGCCAGCAACTTGGAAGTTTCCAAGAGTCTGTGCTGCAGCTGAGAAGAAGTACCATTCCCTGATGACAAAGGGACTTTCCAATCACCACTGAAATTGTTTCAGTTCCTTGTTTTAGGGTTTGGGGGTTTGACTGGTTTGGCCGGGGTGGGGTGCAAGGAGCTGGGAGAGAGGGCTAGATTAGTCTGTTACTCAGATTAGGGCATTGCCATTACAAATACCCATTAAAGGTCATTAGTTGTTTTCATTTATTTTTGCTTTTCGTGCCTACTGTTTTTTGAAGTGGGGAATAAACCGGTCAATAACTTCTGTAGAAACTCTGCTATGATACCCTCGGCAGATCCTCCTTCTGGGAACAGTTAAAGCCATTGGCCTCGTATTGAAATGTTGTATTTCTTCTGTTTCTAAGCTTTTTTTTTTTTTTTTCCCCAAGCTTTCCCTATCTTAAAGACTGTGAATTACAAGTTTGTTTAGAGCTCACAAAACAGAAGTCACTTTTTTGTAGCCACATCCATAGCTGTCTGTACTATTGGCTACTGCAGAAGCAGCAAAGGTATAAAGGAAAAAAACCCAAACATCAGCAAGGGCCCGGGGGGGGTGTTTGACAAAGTACAATTACTGTTGCATTCCGTGCAACTGAGTTGCGCTTTAAAGATTGATCTTTAGTGTTTGAAAATCATGGGCTGTATTTACATTGCAGTGCAGTAAACAAGTCACAAAAATACCTTGGTACCGAGATCCCACCTCGGCATAGTTGTGGAACTCTCTTCTGCATAATTTAACCTGCTTCCTGATAGACACTGGGCTTTCCAAGCTCAGGTGTTTCCAGTGCTCAGCCTAGCTTGACCTGAGCCAGATCAGTGGTTTCTGGCCTGCGCAACAAGAATTTCAGAAACAAAGTGTTCTATCATTGGTGTTATGCTCATGCATATATTGGTGTAAGAGATATTTTTAAATTGCAAGGAAAAAATGCCCTGCCAATTTGAGAAATCTAAAATTGACCTAAAGAGAACCCAGTGATCTGTAGGGTACATCTGCCCTGACCACATGGGCTGAGCTGTGGGATAGGGAAGCTCCTGATGTCTGGTTCAAAGCAAGCCTCTTCCATCTGGTTTTGCTCCCAGTGGCTGTCTGGTTGACAATTGTTTTAAAACCAAAATACAACTGGGAATTCAGCTTGGAGGCTTTGAACGGGAAAGCAAGAAGAAGAAAACAGTCTTCCCAAGGGCAACTGCTTGGTGCTGTGAAGGACTGCCCTCTGTAGCAGTGTCAATGTAGCTTACAGGTGATCCAAAACCAAGAAGATCTCCCAAGTCAGTGCTGAGGGAACGTGGCAGACTGAGGACCTTTTTACAGCTCTGTTTTTTGAATATCGCTGTTCCTCAGACAGTATGAGGGTTTTAGTTTCCATTAATGTTATCTCCAGGAGGAGATAACCATGGTAACCACTGCTGTATTGCAGTTCTTTGCAAAACAAGTCTGTGACATGAGAAGAAAGATTCGGAAGGCTTTTTTACTACCTTCCAAATTATTTGCTCATTCAAGTAAAAGAAAGTAATCTCAGTTGCTGAGATTCAATGAACTTTTTTTTTTCCCCCCTCCTTCAGGGCCATTTGGAAAATGGAGGCAAGAATTGCATATAGGGCCATTTGGGAGTTGAAGGGGGTATGGATGTGAGATGTCAAGTAACTTGTCAGTGGCAATAGTCAGAGATACTGTGTTGTTTGTTGCATTTAGGGTATTCTAAAAATCAGTCTAGCAGTGGGTTTCCAGGTTAAATAAAAGGCACTTAAAGGATCATGGAAACAGCACTGAGATCAGTTGGAGTCTTCATCTATTAGAGCGGTAGAACTTGCCAGCCTTAACCTAGTACTTAGCCATCATCACGTCACATCAGTTTCAGTAGGGCTTCAGCATGTTTTTCAGCACTGTCCTTTAGCATAGTTTGCCTTCCTGAACTAAGATGCCAGAGAGATTCCCTGTGTAATGCTCCTGTTAGTATAGGTAAGTAACGTTAATAGTTGATGTTTGTTTCACGGGACTTTTTTTAAACTTGTTTTAGATGTGCCTTGCTTCAGAAGGAGTAAAAGTGAAAGAACCTGGGAAAACAAAAGTGGAAGCACCCAAAGATGTGGGAAGGGAAGTTCCAGAGGAAATGGAACTTGAAGAACTGGAGAAAACAACAATAAAAGACTCCTGTAAAGTAAAAGTAGAACAATCGGAGATAGAGAAAATGCAAAACCGGGATGAGACAAAAGCTGAGGAATCAGAAACTGCAAAATGCAGAGATTTTACTAGTCTTGCAATAGAGAGCAGTCCTTTTGAGAGACATGATAACACAAAGGATCACATGTGCTGTTCTCCAGAGCTTTCAATGGCTGACATGAACATCCTCGGGCTAAAGCCAGAAAAGATAAAGAAGAAGAAGAAAAAGAGTAAGTTGGACCGGCACACAAACGAAAAATCCACTCCCAAGAAACCTTGTAAAAAGAGGCAGTCCTCTGAGTCGGACATTGAAAGTGTAATGTATACAATTGAAGCCGTTGCAAAGGGGGACTGGGGTGCTGAGAGACTCGGAGAAACTCCCCACAAAAAACCCCGCCCTGTCTCTAATGTGAAGGGAAGTATGTTGGATACAAAATCACCAAAGAAAAAA
Organism: Charadrius vociferus; assembly: GCF_000708025.1. NCBI lineage: Eukaryota > Metazoa > Chordata > Aves > Charadriiformes > Charadriidae > Charadrius > Charadrius vociferus. The sequence goes on from NW_009648648.1 coordinate 556,685, forward strand.
GTGAAATCGAAAGAGAAGAAAACATCAAAGGAGAAACCCCCGGAGACCACCAAAGAATCGAAGCCTCCCGATTTCCTTAGTATTGCAGCCAGCAAGGAAGTACCATGTGAGGCTTCTGATAACATTAAAGTGGAACCACTGACCCCAACAGAGGAGGTGGTACCCCAAAGCTTACCAGGACAGGTCAAAACTGAGGACAGTGACTGTGTTAAAAAGATAGAAACCTGTGGCTCCAGGAAATCGGAGAGATCTTGCAAAGGTGCTCTTTATAAAACTCTGGTGTCAGAGGGCATGCTCACGTCTCTGCGCGCTAATGTGGACAGAGGTGGGTGGCTTTGAGTGTTTCATTTACAGCATGAACCACAAAAGCCCGGCTGAAGTGGGACAAAAAGCAAAAATCCATGTTTAAGCTGGAGTTTGAGCAGTGTGTGATTGGAATGCTGTGTCTAGTCACCTGAGATTCTAGAGGCAGGTGGAGGGGACGGACTCCATGGTCCAGGGCAGGTCTTCTGGAATCCTGCTGTCTGTTAGTACTCACCTCACTAGCCTCTCCCTTTTTGTCTTTCATGATCTCAGATTTAGCTTTTTGACAATTGGCTTTGTTGGGTAATTTGTCTGCTTGGTGATAAATCTATGCAGGACTTGTGTTGTTTGTAACCCTGAACAATAAGCTTGTTTCTATACAAAAAACTATTGTGGTTGTGAGCATAGTTCTCAGTCGTACAAGAGGCAAGTGTGTTGTGCTTTTGCTTTGGTTGTTAGTTTTGCTGTAGGTCATGAGCAAGAACCCTTTACCTTGTGGAAGGATAAATTTAAGATAATTTCTGGAAGCCTTCAGTGACATGTCTTGAAATGTATTTTTCCAATTAGTAGATTTATATGTGTAATTAGAACAGTCAGAAAAAAAAAAGTTTGTAATTTAGGGAAGTTTAATAATGTAAATCTATTAATCTTTTTTTTCTTTCTATATACCGTGAGAGATGCTGAGTTTAGAAGTAGTATAAAAACAGGGGGGAAGGAAATAGTTGCCAATATCATCATTATCTCACTATCTACTTTAAAATAAATAAATAAATGTTTTGTAACCCCTTCAAGAAGGTCAAGCATCGTAAGTTGCAGTACTGAATGGGTACACAAGTTCCTTCTGAGCCCCCTTTGTTTTGGCATGTTTTTCTAAAGATGAGAAAAAATTTTCTGCCTTCATACCAGGAAAAAGAAGCTCAGGAAAAGGCAACTCCTCAGATCATGAAGGATGCTGGAATGAAGAAAACTGGGCTTTTTCCCAATGTGGCACAAGTGGGAACAAAAAACTGAAAAAGCCTAAGCCAAAAGAAGAGTTTGTTTTCGGGTAAGTTGCAGCTTAACGTTGTTCCGAGTTTTAGTTAGGTCAGCCTGGTAACTTAAGAGTGAGTCCTCCTCATTGCAGCTAGTGAACTGTGTCCAACACCCAAATAATCACACGTAGACAGAATTTCTGAAAATTACAAACCCCACTGGTCTAAGTCATGCTCTAGATACTTGTTTATATACCAAAGTAATTCCTTTGAGATCTTTCCTGGTTTACACTACTGTAAACAGATTTGAATAACATTATTTGCTCACTTCTAAAAAAAACATGTGATATTTACCTGCTCAAGAGGTGGTAAAGAGGGTTACTTATGTTTTCAGAGCACTTAGCAAGCGGTATTGAAAGTGCTGTGTAGGTGTCCAATCATAAACAGATTTAGACTAGAAAGAATAGATCTCTTTGCCCACTTGGAGAGCTTGCTTACAGAGGAAGAGTAAACAATGTTCTACTAGTGGCAAATAATTATGATAAATACATCATTTTTTTCTATTCTAGAGACAAGATATTTAAACTGGTCATGTACACCATGAAGAAATTAAATATATCAGAATAATTAATGATTACAAATACTTTAAAATTTAGAAACGCCACACAGAATTACTTTTCTAGTATATGCATAACAGTTTTTGTTAGAGTATTACAGATTTATTTAACTGCTAAATCTGCTTAGCCATTCATACTTACTTGCAAATTCTTGGAAGAATTCCAGTTATCTGAATTCAGAGGGTGAAAATGAATTAAAAGAAGTAGATTTTCCACATTTCATGCTTAAAATTGTAATATGCTTCTTTTTTACAGGTTTGTGGTAGCCTTTTTTATAACCTAGTCTCTGTGAAATTTAGCTGCAGCTCACTTTACTGTAAAGATGTTAAATTGATGAAGATCTCCAAGTCTTGATTGCTTGGAATAGTCAAGATAAAGTAATGGAAACTTCTTGTATTTTTAGTGCATTACATACAAGTTTTGTAAATATTTTTTAAATTTAAATTGAAAGATTGAAAACTGAATGCATGTCCTAGCCAAAAAAAAAAAAAAAAAAGTAGTTACAAATTATTTATTCAAAGTAGCTAGGAAAATTGTGTACTTAAGTAATTCATTTGACAAATCCTGTTCTACCATCATTAGCTGGCCAGATGGGGAAAATATGTATTTGCCAATACTGCTTCTTGATTCAGTCATGTCATTAATGAATCTTATTCTCAGTGAACTCTGTAAAGGCAGAATCGGTAATTTGTGGAGCATAAGTGCTGGAGAAGGTATCCATTTTCCCTATTCATTGCACTACCTGATCTTCTAGCTACTTGAAGAGCTGGTTTTACCTCCACTTGCTCCTCCTAACTCTTTCTGCTCCCTTCAGCATCACCTTTCAGCCTCATTTTGTGTGTGTGTAGGGAGGAGGGTCCTCACCTCTTCTTCTCAGTCAGTGGTTGCCCGCAGTTCCCCGATGGTCCCTCTCAGGTGTGCTTTGTCCACGTGCAGCCCACTCCTTTGCCAGCAGTGCTCTGCCTGCGTGCGTCTCCCGGCAGGACTAGGCTGTGCACGGCATGAAGACCTCACCTCAGCTACGTGTGTCTAACCAGGCTTGTGAGAGGCTCTGAGAACTTACAACAATGTGAATGATTTTTAATTTTTTTTTAAATAATTAATCGCAGATACAGTGATGGCAGCATTCTCCGTTGCCTCCATGTTGCACAAGCCATGAATTGCTAGTCAGGATGGCAGCTCGTCTGCTTTCAGGGTAGGGCCTTCCCAGTTAGAGCTGCAGCCCCTCATATGCCACAGTGGGAGAGGAGCTGGGGCAGAGGACGGAATTGCATGACAGCTGTCAGAGCAGAAAATCACCTTGCTTTGTGGTTGTCAGGGAACATGCGTATTGAAGAGAATGGTAGCAGTGCCGAGCACCACCACTGTCAGGTATCTTTGTGATTTAAAAACAAAACAAAACATGCACACACATAAAAGAACCCCAAAACAAACAACAAACAAGCCCCACCACGCACACAGTCTGCCGAGAGCCACGTCTGGATTTTAAGATAGAAGATTGCTTACTGAAAGAATTAATGATTACAGAGATAAAAGGAACTATCATTCTGTGTACCAAAGCTTTCAGAATACAATTTGAAGTGCTGCTTCAGAGAGCAGAGAGAAACATCATGTTTCTTGTGATAATTCCAAGTGTATAGTGTGTAAGGGCCATCCCTCCAACAGCCATGCCAGTTTTTGTTAAGTTCAGGTTTTCTGTAGCAAACAGAATTAAAGACGAGTAGAAAACGTCATTGTTCCCCCGTCATTGATGGTGCTATTTATAACCTGCCCAGCTGCGCACATTACCTTTGATTAAAATACAGCTCCTTCTTACGCTCCTGCCTGGCTGCAAAAATTTGTTGGAGCGGAGTGCTTATACAAGACAGTGCAGTCATTGCAGCCAGAAATGCCATGCCATACCCATCCCATTTGAGTGGTTTATTTTCATCTGGCTGTTAGGAACAATACCATGTCTGTGGATTTCTTGAGCTGTAGTTAAAGCTAATTGCAGTCATTCAGGTTGGGCTGATGTATGAGGGATGCTGAGTTTCATGAAAGCGTGAGCTAGTTGCATTTTTCATCTTGCAACAAATAAAATATGAGGGGAGGAAATATAATCCCTCAGAACAAATACAAAGCTAATTCCCACCCCAAAGCATCATCTTTTAGAATATCCACAGAAGATTGAATAGTTTGACATTTTTTCTTCTGGTTTGAATTGTTGTTTTCATTCTGGTGTAAGGAATTCTATGTAAAGTTATTTTATTGGTTTGCTTATTTATTGGTTTTATTGTCTTTATTTCATTCCTCTCACAGAACAGACAAATCTCCTGTATGAATCTGTGCAGCAGAACTAAATGACATTGGGGTTTTTTCTGATTTTAATATATGCAACTAGTGTGATCAGTTTGTACAGAGGTACAAATGCAGAAGCTGGAGTGTACATTCTCATCGCAAAGTTGGATTAATACACACTAGTTTGATGTTTACAGTGTGCGTGCACTTACCTCTTTCCCCCTCTCTCTCTGTAGATACATACATATATACACGCACGTGTTCCTAAACAATGTATTTTTTTCTCCAGAAATGGAGTTAATTTGATTGGTTTTGTTTCCCCTTTAGCTTAGCAAAGTTGGAAGAAGAATTTGAAAAGAAATTCAACAGCCTTCCTCAATACAGTCCTATTACCTTTGACAGGAAAAATTCTGCTGTTCCAAGGAAAAAGAGAAAGGTTGGAAGTGGCTCATCTGAACAACCAAAATCCAACAAAGGTAAATTACCATGTGCAGTACATTCTTAAGGAACACAATGCTATGACAAGCTCAGGAATTTGTACTTTCTTACTTTACTGTTATATGTGAAAAGTGTGAAGTCAAAGAAAACATTTTTCTAGCACTGAAGTTGGTTGGTTCTCACCTGGTTTAGTTTTCAGGCTATACTCTTGACTCCCGATTTTCATGCTGAGTAGAACTGGTTAGAGTTTGTACATTAAACATATTCCTCACAGCAAGCAAATTTATCAAATCCATGAATATTTGTGAGCTAAGTGAATTTGACAGGTTTTCCCAGGAGAAAATGGGGAAAAAATGGCAGATGATCAAAAGGTTAAGTTTTGACATTTTTCAAATTGTAGTTTTATGCTGGTTTGCATTTCACTGTAATTTTAGGCTGTATGAATTAAAACATAAGATACCAGAGATGTCTGAATGAAACATTTGCATATATTTTTCATCAAGATTTTAGCTCCTAACATAAGTTTGCAGAAAAAATGTCCTGACATAATTTAAAAAAAAAAAAGATTAGAGGACAGGAAAGCAATTCCATACCCAACTCCATTGCTGAGGCTCTTGGAGGGAGAAACTCATGACACATTTGGCTGTGTTATGTACAAACAAGCCTGTGACACAGAGGTGGTAGAGAAGTGAGAATATGGTAGGGAAAACTACTTTTAGGCTGTGGCAGAAATACGGATGCATACGTACAGTACAGAAGCATCACAAAATGAAGGAATGATGTACCAGTAATCCTCCAAGATAAAAGGATGCTCAAAAGAATCCTCATTATGCACAGTTGATGTGAAGCTGGTTTCCTTTTCTGCTACTGTGGTGGTTCCACTGACTGACAGGTTCTCAGATCTAATATGGCTATTTTAGTCAGGTGACCCTGGATTAGATCTATGCCTTTTGAATGCTTCACAAATAATCACATTACAGTATGCAGGATTGAGCAGCTGTCCTTTTCTAGTGCATGCCAATTTTGGTATTGATTTTTGTATTTATATAATTAGATGTGGAACAGTCATTTTTGCAAAATTAGACTTTTGCTAATACCACGTGAGTTCTGATTTCAAATGCCTTTCATTTTTTTATGGTACGTATTTGATAGAACTTCTTCAATGAGCATGAATTAATTGCTTTACAGTATGATAACACACTGGTTAATTAGGCAACATCTGTTGGGAATAAGATCTCCTCATGTACTGTGATGTGGCGGTTAAAGTTGTAATAGCAGCTCCTTGGATTTCTCTCTACAGTATTTACCTGTTCAAGTGTCTACGTCTAAAAAATTTGCAGGCTCTACATTGTTTGGGAATGGCACGCTAGAATACTACCTCAAGTCAGGTAGCCCAGAACAGCATTCTGCTTTTGACTAGATTCATACGCGAGAGCTTGATTTTTATCCTTGTTTGCATCCCTTAAAAAGCTTTGGAATATATTCGGCCATGTCTCAAGGCAAGGTCAGAAACATAACTGCAGGCAGGTTACAAGCCTGATATAAGCAGTTTTGGCACAGGCCTGCAGAGGAGGCCATGGAGCATTTGCCTGTAGCTGACAATAAGGGCTCTTTAAACTAAGCCAGCTGACTTTGCACTGAAGCAGATGGTAAACAGTCACATGAACTTTTCCACCAACTGAGCTGTGGAGTTGCAACAAGCAGCCCCAGGGCAGGAATATCTGATCGTGACACTGCTGTTTCTGTAGTGAACATCTAACCGCAGCCCTGAACTAAATCCAGATGGAGCTAGTGATATCTGCTCCTAATTTCAACGAATGTTGAATTCACTCAAGTTAGGTGGGCAAGCTGTCAGCTTGTGTCAGTCATTCCAGCTCCCTGGAGAGTGAAGTTTAGCTCTCAGGAGGTAGCTGAAAAACTTTCTGACAGACCTTTTTTCACTTGGAAAGGAAAGATTGCTAAAAAGTAAATATTCCATGGCAATAGGTCGATTTTCATTTGTTTTATTTTGTTAGGATACTTAAAATTAGGATCCCAGTTGTTGTGGATTTGAAACAACCTGGGCCAAACTGCACACAGGCAAGCTTTCTAGCTTAGTGGGGAGGCTGTTCCAGCTGAGCCAAAGCTTCATTAAGCTGAAGCCTCCATTTAATTTGTGGTGTACTGACAGGCCGTTCAGCTTCGCCATGCTGTTGGCTTGCCTGTGAACTGTGACGAGTCCAAAGACGGTTAGAGAATACAGACCTCCAAAGGCGTTAAGCACGCAGGTCTGCGTACTAGGCTCCTGCAAGTATTGCAGGATACGAAAATGGCATATTGTGCAAAATGATAGAGCTTGGTTTGGAATGGTTCTGGGTTTTTTGAATTCTCATGGGTTTTTTTAAAGCATCAGAATTAAACTAAAGTAACCTATTACTCTTGCACTGTGATGAGCATGAACGGTGAAGGGTCAGTGTAGTCTTATGGGTGTGGCTGTGGTGGGATGTAGAAGATCTTAACTTTGCTCTGCAGTACTCTGCATTACCGTGTGGGGTGGAGTTGTTTCTGCTGCTTTGCTCTGTCTGCGAGGTAATTAGAAGACATGTCTGGCACAAATGACACCTACTAGTGGTTGGGGCCTCTGGATGTTTCCAAACAACAGATAATAATCTCTAGAGGTAGGTTTAGTAAACACTCTTTAAAATAATTCCCTACTTTTTCTGAGTGAGCATGTGCAGGATCATAAATTTCCCAGGCATTCTCAGTTCTCAGATAAGTGCTTAATTTTTGCAGTCTGCATAACAATGCCTACTAAATTACATTTAAAATTCAGAAAATAGGTTGGAGTGCTGTACACTAAAACTTCCCCAGGATGTTAGGTGAATAAAGATGAAGAAATGTTGTTGTTTGTTGGTTTTGGGGTAGTTCCCTCTCCCATAACTAGGGCTGTATGCCTTAATATGTTTTGTTTTGGAGTAAATGGTGCCAGATTGATTTTTCTGTCAAATGTCATTAACCTATACCTACAAGAGGCCTGATCTAACACGAGCAGCCAGGACTGTCAGGTTATTTTCCTGCTCCTAAGCGGAAAATGAGTGGGTCAGTGCACACTGACTCATGTCGTTGTGCTTGTCATGTCCAGTCCTCAATTCAGCCAGTTCTCTTCATATAAAAAAACACCTGAAGGGCTCTGTAATATGAAAGCTGTTTCAAATCCACGTGTATAAGGGAAAATTTGAACTTTCTTAAATGAGAGGCAATTTTTTCCCCAGAGCTTTCCAAATTGTCCGAATTCTGCTCCCACTGAAATTAATGGGGGTCTTTCGTCATTGGGAGGAGGACCGAACAAGCCATAATGCTTTGGCAAATTCTACCTCAAGCGTTTTGAACTGGGAGTGTGCATATGCAATAATAATGTCACAAAATGGCTGAAAAATACAGCTATACAGAATCTGCGCAGATGGCCCACTCCAACATTTGCTGGAGCTGTGACTGATTTCTTTTTTTTCTTCTTTCCAATGGCATATGTGCCAAAACATCCCACCACACAGAAGTCAGCAGTCTGCAGTGAGTCACTAATCCGCTTGTATGCAAAAATGAGCAACAGGCATAGTCATTATTTCTGCCTTGTGCTGTGAAGAAATGCTCACTTATACATTAAGCACGTCAGTAAAGCTTTCCTTTTGGGAAGGCAAGGAGAGGCATGCACAGTGTGCTTTTATTTGAGAAAGGGATTGTCCACAATTGTTTTGTCTGTGGCCTCTAGGACCAGAAATAAAACATCAGCTTAAAGTGGATGCTTCTTTGTGGCATTCCTCTCTATCTCAGCTTAGGTTTTTCTTTTGGTTCAGTTCAAAGTGTTCAGATGCCTGGAGATTGCATGCCGTAATGTTCCAAAGATCATGACTTCAGAATACAGCATCTTCTTCCTGAGAGATGCAGAAATGCACAGACAAATCTGTTTGTCCTGGTTTTCTTACAATCATGTTCTCTATTTGATCGGGCCCCTTAAAGTAGGAACCTTTGTGTGAGCAGAGGGTGTGTATGCCCAGAAATGTGGAGGAAATGCAGTTACGGTTCGTTCTGTATGGTGGGTTCATTTTCTTGCCTGCTGCTTCTCTGAGCAGCTGCTGTTGGCTGTTGCAAGTATTCCCAGGAGGAAATCCTACCGCCCCCAGTGAGCACAATGGACAAGACGGGGATTAGCAGGTGGTTAAATCCTGCGGCAACTGCTGAAGTGCTAGGAAAAAGAAGAGTCATGTAGAGTATTTCCGATAGATGAGCGGGATAAAAGGACTTTACGCTTGCAGGTGGCTGTATAACAATAGCAAGTACACCAACGTTAAAAGGATTTTTTTCAGCTTTCTATAGGAAATCACATCCAGAGTCCACTGCCTAACAGCAAGCCTTTTAGGTTAGTTAGTTTTTTCAGTCAGGGATTTTCTCTGGACTGAATGTTGACAAGTGGCATTTGTTCGAAGTCTTGGAGTACTTGCCTGCTGTCCCCATGAAACAGGTGTAGCCCAGCCAGCCATCCTGTAAACTCCTGCATGGGTGAGTGTGCCTAAACTATGCCCCTGGGGCACCTGCTAGTGAGAGCCTGAGAAGGGATATTAACTCTATCCCAGCCAAAACCAGCATATGATCTTAGAAATGCCCTCTTGTTCAGCCTTACCTACCCGCAGACATCCTCTCCAGTCCAGGTTATATTTTGCCTTCTCCATACTGGTTTAGTTCAGTTAATTTCTGTTAAAAGAAAAGCTCTGGTTTTCATACCTGAATATGCTGTGCCAAGATCCTGTATTTGGCAGTTCATTGGCTTAGGCCTTAATCTAAAAGCAGGATGGGATGTGGCCATTTTTGAAGAATCACCAGACGGTCCATTCAGTAATTACCAGACAATTTGTATGTGGAAGTGTGAGAGTGATTGTAATTTAGCTTTTCACAGAGGACAGTGAGTGTATCCTCTAGGTCACTCAAAATAGTTCTGGCAGGGAGTGTGGATGAAGTTTCTCACAGAGTCAGAAGTTACATTCTTGGGTCCGAGTATGACATGTTGACCTATTTCGATATTAGCCCATCTTCTCTTTCACCGCATTCATGGCCAGAGAGTATTCAAGTGTCAATGAGCACTGTCTCGCAGAAATAACAGCTAAAAGGGTAGGGAATTGGAAGTTTCTGTATGAAAAGGCAGCTTCTCTTTTGATCCCACTGAAGTCAATGTCCTTGGATTTTCTGTTTGGGAATAAAATTTTAGATGCAAGTACCGTGTGCCTTGGAGTAACCGACATGTCGCAGGTACAACCTTATGACAAAGGTGCCTTGGATGGTAGAAAAGAGATGAAAGACATGGGTTTCCTTCTTCATGCGATGCTTGTTATCTTTTTGTGAGTTTTTCATCTCAGTTATTCTGCTTAGAGTTGCTGGCGCTGGCTGACAGCCTGTGATGTTGATTGAAATGATCCATAGGGTGCAGCTTGAGCTGCAGAAATAGAGACTTCTGTGATACTATGTAATGTGTTGCTTATTCGAAACACCTGCAGAAAATCACTAATTTGCTGATTTAAAAAGAAGAATAATAAAAATGTCATAAGAATCATCTAGTTATGTACTACCTCTACCTCTGCCTTCTTGTGTAACTGTTATGGGAAGACTTGTCTCTGTTGATGTGGATGAAGTATTTGACCTTAGGCTCAGTTTTTTCACATAGGCTTTCCCTCAACCTGCCTGAGCTTTTTCATTCCTTGTTTTGCATTTCTATTGCAGTGACACTAGACCGCTTATCCAACTCTGTGATACTCAGAAAGCTATTGTAAAATTTGCAGGACGAAACTCGAATCAGTTGGAATGAATATGGCCTCTTCTATTGACCTTTCTGGTAGTTTCTATACAAGTTCTAGTGAAGCTATTCACATTTAAGCTGATGTTGCCTAAGATGGTGTCTCGCTTGGGCTTTATTTGGTTTTTTGTTTGACATTATTAATCTTTTCCAACGTTTTGATTTCTTCAGTAGTAAAAATCAAGCAGCAGTGAGACACAAAGCTGACATACAAAATCCTGGATTTTGATGTCTGTTTCTGACTGGATTTTAGCTTTCAGTAATTTTCAATATTATTCAAACAGTCTAGTGTCTATGAATGGTTTTCACCTCATAAGACTAGATACTAGATCCTTCTTCCATGTGCTACACAGTTTTCTCCTCCTCTCCCTGCATAGGGTCAGTGATGGCAAATTGCAGAAGCATGATGTAGACTTACCTTGATCGCGTGTTACTACATGGTTGCAGTTGGGTCTCAGTGGCCAATGTGTGTGTCTGGATCCTTTTAAGGATGAGGAGGAGTGGAGGAGGCTAGTATTTGTGGTGGGCAGAATCCTGTTCCAAGTCAGTTGCAGATGGGAAGGACACCCTCTTGTTAAGCTGTAAACTGTCTTGTCATCTGCAGTGCATCTCATTTCTGTTTGGGCTAGTCTGTTCTGAGCTCGCCTGAAGGCTTGCTTGCCTGCCGTACCTTTGGAAATAAGATTTTAAAGTTCAGTTTCTGAAAAGTAACCCCATAAAAATGGCTTTGCAGTGTAGAGACTAGGCATCTGTTATATCTTTGGTCTGTTATGTCTATATTGCTATGGTATCACTGTTTAGTCCATTAGTGAGCCAAAGGGTAGCTTCTTGATGACCTCTGCTAGTGGCATAATGTGGTCTGATGTCACATAAGGTGCCTTCTGACTACTACTAGTAAACACTCTGCTATCAAAGTGGGAATGATACCATGAGCTGGGCATAACCTTACCTTCCGCTCATGGGGGCTTCTACTTCTACACTTAGTATAAACTCATTTCTGGTCACCAAAAAGGCAAAGGTAACTCTTGCATCCTGTGGTGGGTTGGCCATGGCTGGTAGGTAAGTCCCCACCCTGTTGTTTGCTCACTCTCTGCCAGTGGAATGGGGGAGAGAATTGGAAGGGCAAAAGCAAGGAAAAAACCTCATGGGTCAAGATAAAGACAGTTTCATAAGTGAAAGGGATGGGACGTGCAGAAACAAGTGATGCAAAGTCCAGCACTCACCACCAAACAAACTGATGCCCAGCCAGTCCCTGAGCAATGACTACTTTGGAAAAAACTCTCCCCCACTTTTATTGCTGAGCATGATGTTATAATGTATGAAATACTTCTTGGTCAGTGTGGGTCAGCTGTCCCAACTATATCCCCTCCCAACCTCTTGCGCGCTTTCAGCCTACTCGCTGGGGTGGCAGAGTGAGAAAGAGAGATCTTGATGCTCTGTAAACACTATTCAGCAGTAACTAAAACATTGGAGTGTTACCAACACTGTTTTGGTCACTGGTCTGCAGCACCATCCAGGCTGTTATGAGGAAAGTTTACTCCATTCCAGCTGAACTCCAGACACATCCAAAAGAGAGCGTATCTTTAAAAAAGCAAACAAAACCCCTTGATTAAGGGGGTAAGACTAAGCTTTCCTGAGGTCATCATTCTCCGAAATGCCCTGTATGCACTTCAGAATTGGGAGCTGATGGGTTGAAGTACAGCCTGCTGAAAGCCTCCAGAGTCCATTCTGGTAGAAGATCAGGTTTTGTGCTTCCCCATGAAATGGCATCCTGTATTAGTGGAAGGGGAGGTTGTATAGTACATACTGTGACTGTTGTACTCTTTTTAAAACTGCTAATTAAAAGTATGTATTATTAATGTTGTCTGTAGGTTCATTCCTGTCTCAGAAAAAGAACTTATTCTACAAAATTGTCAGCAAATGTAAGCACAGAAAGGAGAAGCTTAATGTTCCGGACACAGGTACTGGTGCATCACTTAGTTAAGGTTTTGGGCTGCCTTCTCTCTCAATTCAGTCGCAGAGAAATGCTTCTAGATGGAGGCTACTCAGCTCTCTAGTCTTTGATTGCTTTGGTCCCTCATTTCCCCATCTGCTTTGATTCCATTAGCTCCTGGCTCCAGTTGATCATATTACCTTATTCCAGTATGATGCTGTTGTGTTTTTAATTGGCATCTCCCTTAATTACAGTTTCCCTGCTCCAGACACCATGCAGCAGAGCTGACAAAGCAAGGGCAATTCTGCAGTAGGCCCTGAACTCTTTATCTTCCACAGCTCAGAGCTTTTTTGTTCTTTGGTTGCTCTTACCTCCGTCCCTTCTGTATCAGAGACCATGCTGTTTATCTCTTTGCCAGAGCATTTATCCATGTCCCTATCTCCTCTCCCTGTGGTTTCCCGCTGTCTAGAACTGCAGACTGCAGCTAGTCAGGATGCAAGAGCTTGTTTCTGCACCAGATCTCAGAAATACTAACCTAAACCAACCCTTCCTCTGTAGAAATTCTAACCAGCTTTCTGTTTGCCTCAGATTGAAAATAACCTTGACAGTGTTTTAAGTTAGGTCCTGGGCTTACTCTGCCCGCTATCCTGCTGGAAGTTCTCCAAAGTCTTTTTCTTATTACAGTACTGTGGTCCTGCACACCTACATACTCACAACTCCGAGGGGCATTTTCAAGTGTACAGGATGATAGCTTAGCCTGATTCCCTGGGCTGTTTTGTTTGGGTTTTTTTTTCCTGTTGTAGTCATGTTGCCCACACTATCCAAATCATGCCCAGGTTGTTCCTTAGCCCTTCCACAGTGAAGTTCTCTCCCACATTGTCCCTGTGGTGTGGAAGAGCCTCTCTGGTTCTGCTTACTTGGGTAGCTGCATGAATTTCTTCCATTTTTTTTCCCCATCCATATCCGTCTCTAAAATAATAAAATGACTACGCCCATCTCCAGTTCCCCCAGCTACCTTTATGCTTAATGTCTTTCCCTCAGGCTTAGCCGTGTCATTTCCTCACTTTCCCTGATGCTGTGTTTTCTGTCCTTTGAGGTGCACATGCACTATTTTCCCACAGAGGCTCTGCCAGCTCTGCTGCATTCCACAGTGCAAATATTTTGAAATTATTTGCTCTGTTTTGTTGTATTTGTACAACAAACATGTTGTAGGAGTTGCTTATGAGAAGTAACTATCTTGCTTCCATGACAGTATGAAAAAAGCATCGTGCATTAACCTAGCTTTTATTGGGTGCCATTCAGATTTTTGTTGCTGAATTATTAATAGACCATGTAGAAAAATTAGTAAGAAAAATGTGTTTTAATTCTCCTGTGGGAAAAGAACCAGAAAGTGTTTAATATATGATAGAATAAAAATTATAAACATGTTAAAAACTGCAGATATAAAATGTGGCTAAACAAAATGTCAAAATCTCCATTTGATTAAAAGAAACGAGGCTGTTTTGATATAAAGTTAAGTGTGCACTATGATCAAAGATTCAAGCCTGACAAGTGTTGAGTACCCTGGCCGTGTTCCAGCACAACACAGAGGCATGTCCTTGGAAGTTAAGCATGTGAATAATGTCATCGTGTCTAAACACTAAAGATGTGTTTGTGCATTTGCTGGAGCAGGGCCAGTTTGCTAAGTTCCTCCCAAGACTGAAGCAAAGACACAGGGAACTTACCAGTCTTATACAGCCCACGTAGAAATCATCAAAGCAGAGACAGTGGATATATATATCGGTTGGGAACTGCATTTTCTCTGATTTAAAAGGGGGAAAAAATATGGGGTGTTGCCTACTCTTAAGTGTACCATGTAGTGACACAGAAAGCAAAGCGTTAATCAGCAAAGTGCAGCATGGGTATGGCCTTGGCAGGCGGCATACAGCCTCGCCATCATGTGCTGCCTACGTAACTTCATCCTTGCGTAAGTTCCTAGGCAGCAGGGCCCTAAACTCTTTGACTCCACTGTCACATATTCTGCAGCATTCAACCTGGGAATCCCAGCATCTTCATCTCAGTTCAAATATACAAGGATTTACTGAATCAAACATCAAATGAAAATGTCAACTCGTTTTGGTGGTTAGTCTATAGTTGTGGTGAGTCACAAGTGTATAATGTGTGGGTTTGGTTTTTATGGAGTTAATTTTGCTGGAGAAAGGAGCTTGAATATTCTTACAGCTGGAGAGGAGACACTTGCAAGGGTTGCCGTCAGCAGAGATCATGCTAGATTCATGTTTTGTTGTCTTGTGTGTGCCTGTGCGCATCTGTGTTTTGAATGAAGAAAAGTGCAGTAAAGGCAAATTTGGACGTGATTGGGTTATATTGTCTGGGTCTGTCTCTGGTTTGAATATCTGAGTGAATTTTGACTCCATGTGACCACATCATACACAGCATCACCAGTGCAAATCACCATATTACAAGTTTGCAGGTGTTTATAGAGATAGATACAGCCCAGTAAAATACCAGCAGACGTGCCACAAGCCCTGCTCCTCCTAGCAGAGAGCACACAGTAATGCAGCTGGCTGGTTTAAGAGATATGTCACTTCCTTAGGAGGGCTGACAGTAGCACAGCTGGACCCATCCTTCTTTGGGGAGGTTGAACACCACTCAGCTGAGATATTTATTTTCTGCCACACTGTCAAGGCTTTGTGGTGGGAAGCAATACTTTAAATAACAAGGGGTAAGTCACAGCAGTTGACTCCTTGCAGGTACATTTAGTGAGCTGTGCTGATGGCTCTTGCACGGTTTGTGTAACAACCAGATGTAACGCTGACCTTTGCACCAGAAGGGGAGAAGAGGAGATGAAGACATACACCAGTCTGAACACCAGCTGATGTGTGAAGGAGCCCCATCTCCTGTGGCTGGTAGAGCTAACTGCCTGCTACTGATCCTCCATCATCCCTCCCACACGCACATCAGTCTGTAAAGCTTTAGCACATATGTTTGAGAAAGAACAGGAAGTGCAGAAAATTAGCAGAATGACTTTTTTTTTTTTTTTTTTTTAACTTTCTGCTGAGAAAGCCCTGTTGGGGGAGCCCTGCAGCCCAGAGGGAGCCAGCAGCTCTGTGCCACTGTGCCTTTGGCATCCATCCAGCCTGGAGGAGGGCTGCTGGGTCAGCACAGGCTCATGCAGCAGAGCTTCCCATTCAGGCAGCTGCTCCATACACCTGGTTTGACCATCTGCTGCTTTGTCAGCTGGTGTCCCTCTGCTTGTTTGTCTCCAGCCCTTGTTGCAGCTTCATGTGCCACCAGACCCCGCGAGGAGTATTGCAGCAGCATCCCGTTGTCAGAAGAGCTAGAATTTCCACCAGGGTATAGGTCAGAGTTGTGCTCGGTGTCAATTCCTCGATGAAGCGGTTCCCCAGGCACTGGTGACTTGAAGCTTTGCTCTGCCTTGCTAGGCTTTCCCTTTTTAACTTCATAAAGACCATTGAAGCATTACAGCCCATCTTTCCTTCTTGGTGCCACTGTGCTTAGACCCACAGAGCATTCATTCTCCACCTAATGGGGTTAAACTTGCACAGCCCTCTCTCAACAGATAGGCGTTGCTGAAGAAATTCTTTTAAATCTGTCTGTGTCTTGCTGGGGTTCAATCTGAAAAGCTTGTTCTCGTCTGTGGTTTGCTGAGTCAGTCCCATTGACTTCAGTTTTCTTGTTCACAAAGTTGGGGGGAAATAAGACTACATGTACTCTGCATGCCTGCAGAATAGGATAAACTGCCCATGCTAACTTTTAACAAATCTAGCTCAGGAAACCATCTGGCATAGAGCTCGAGATGTTTGTCTCTCAAAGTCATTTTTCTCGCTGTGGTGTAAGCATGCCAAAAGGCCCACATCTTCATATCATGTGCTCGGCTCTGCTTGCAAAAATAGCCCTGTAGTTGTGCATGTGCTACTGTCATACGGAAAGCTAACCATGTAAATATCTGTTGGCAGGACTGCACAGTAGCTGCAGAACCTCATTTCATTTCTGGACCGCATTCTCCTGAAAATGAGCTGAGCTCTACATGGGACAGCTCTTGAACACAGGACTGTGTAGAAACAGAAGGAATGTGAAATGGATCAAAGAAATTATTAAATAAAAATACAGGGAAATAAACTTGTTTAGCCCTGTCCTTTCTGCACAGCAATACCAAGTCCTTGTTTGGAGCATCCATATGGATACACCTTTGTCAGTTGAAGCAATGGGGTGCTGTTCCTCTTGAAGGAGGTGCAGGAGAACCCCTATTAGCACCTAACTTAGCTATGCGGTTGTTGAAGCATGGACTCCTTTATCCTATGGAATTCAGTGCAAAGGGTCTTGTGAGTGAAACCTTTGTGTGGTTTCCTTCAGGTTGGGTTTTATTTCTGCTTGAATAATAATCTGTAAAGAATTCAATGAAATGATTTCTTATCCCAGTGTCCACTAAGACTGCTAGAGAAGAAAAAAGAAACTCTTCCCTTCAACACCCACCCTCCACCCATGCACACACATAAAAATACTTACTCATTGTTCACCTTTAATCCTTCCTTCTTCAAAACTGTAGGGCAGCAATGTTATGATGAAGTGATAGAGAGCTTACTTTAGAGCTTGAGGAAGAAAAAAAGTAGAGGACTCTCAAGTCTCATTTCAAGGATTAAAAAACCTCAAAACATGGAGAGGGAATATACTGCATCCGGAGTTTGTCAGCCACCTTCTGCTATTTCTTAGTCAAACACGCCAACATCATATAATCCTTCTTATGTATTTAATAACTATTGACTCTTTTTATTTTACCATTCAAGGTTTTTTTCTTATCTTTAATTTCTTGAGCTTTTTGACACATTCAATATGAGAAAGAAAACTAATGTAAAAGGGAACTCTTGACTGTATTGGCCAATCATGTTAATTTCTAGTGACATGACATGGCTTGTAATATACAACACATCTAATTAAAAATATATCAAATCAGGATTCTTTCTATGGTATATTATTTATTGTGTGAAATCATGTCTTAATATTTTTATTAAATGGAAAAAAAACACCTTAGTTGTATTGCTAAGGTTAAAGCCATTAAAAACTCGATCAAACTAGGATTAAACAGCACTGTCAACATAGTAGCTAATTAGAGCAAATCCCCAAATCAGAATTAACAAATAGTGTTGGACTACAACCACACCCTTACATTAATACATAATCAACGCTTATGAATTCCCAAATAAGAAATCTAGAGAGAAAGCTGCCCATTTAATTATACATTCCAATTAAGATTTTGGTCTCCGTCAGTGCAGTAAGCTTATCTGAACATCTCACTATTAGCCCAGTTAAGTTACTTGAAAGTCACATTTGCAGTCTTTGGGGCTTCTACTTGATTGGACTATTACAGGGCAGATCTTTTCTTGTGATTTCTCTTGCTCTCTTTACAAGAAATAAGTTTTACAGCGTAACTCTGCTCTGGAAAGGTTAGCAGCTATAGCTAAACACTGAGAAAAGCTATTTGAAGCTGTAGGCTTATTTTCAGAATAAAGAGCATGCACAGGTTCAAAAATGTTTTACAGGAGGAGATATGATAAGCTGAATTAAGACCATAAACGAATTAAGGTTTGGAACACTTCCAAATGTTTTTACAAATATGTACTATATCTGATTGTATTCCTATGCCATAAAATACGAAAAGTTCCCTTCCCACTTAAAAGAGCAAACGGCAACAGCTAACAAGATAAAATGTGTTACAACTGTTCTCTTCACCCAGTCCACATCCTCACACAGTTAACAGTTAAAGAAGCTAGCAAAAGATAGAGGTTATATTTAGCCATATCTTTGAATAGGAAGCTCATTAAATCTAGAAAACAAACAATAAACAAAGGGTAAATACACACTAAAAAGAAAAAGGGCAAAGTCTGTGCAGACTGCTTGGCTGTTGTGCAGAGTTTGTGGGGTTGGATGCTCCTGCGAGAGACAGCCAGTTTCAGCGTAGGAGGTTGGTCTTGTTCATTGCTGAGCCCTTCTGAAAGAGCAGTTGTTTGCATGCTAGCTTGAGTTTGTGCATATAATTTTTGCTGGTCCAACCACTCAGCAAGTGAACAAATGCATCTTAAACATATCTTTAAAACAGGAAGAATGATTGAAAGAAATTGTGGGGAAGAGAAAGCTAACTGTAGACACAGTAACGGCTGTGAATTATATAAAGGACTGTTGCAAAGAGATGTGGTATAACCTGACAGGTAGTAAAGAAAATAACGAGTTGAAAATGCAGCAGGGGAGATGAGGTGCAGGCATTAGGAAAAAATACGTAATCATTTAGGGTGGCAGTGCACTGGGGAAAAATACCCCAAGGAACAGGTACCATGAGTTCTCCCAGTTTCAAAGCAAGTAAGACAAGCATCTGTAAGAAATGGCTTGGGCATTCCCTTTGCTACCTGTCGTCTCTTTCTAACCCTAGCTTACGGTGTTTACAGGTGGGGTAGACCTCATAATACTTCTATCACAGGAGGAAGAAAGAAGTCAGAGATTAAATTTATGGATTAGTGACACCCTATGGTATCAGCAGTATAGCTAATTGAATCAATGGAAATTACAAACAATTGATGACTACGCACTGATCTGAGACTTAGGAAGCTTAAATACATTTTGTGATAGCTGCCTAGCAAGTTTCTTCGTGAACAAGATTAAAGTGACTTTAGTCAAGTGAAAATTTGTGACCATGTTTCAGTTCAGGGCAGAAGGCTACTGTGAAATGCCAACACTGGTACTGTTGAGAAAGATTCAAACTGTTCCTTTCTCACTCTCTGACTTAATAATAATGTAGGCATTATTTCCATCACAGTATTTTATCCTGTGCTTGCTTTCTTTTTTTAGCATTCTTGTCTTCAACTATGATCCAGCTCTGCTTTTGTATTTGCTGCCTTTTGGGTGTTTTAAGGTTTGTTGTTTTGTAAAAGGCAGTATTTCCCTCTGATTAGAGGAGATGACGTAGAGTGACTATAGAGGGAAGGCTGAGGGTTAGTCAGGAATTCCTGAATTCTGCTTGTGAGTCCATCTGTGAGCTAAGATAAGCTTACATGAGGACCATTATTGTTCCTTTAAATACATTTTGTCACTAAGCTACTTGCTGGCATCTTCTGCTGCAGAGTGTTTTATACAGACTGTTTGATACGCTGCTCCCACTGAAGTGCTACTGCCCATCTCGCAGTTTTCTTTGCAAATACTAGAAACTTGAACCTTCCAGGATATCTTTAAGAGCTGATTCTACTATTTCCCTGCAAACATCGGCAGCATTTGGATCATGTCTCGCCATGGGTTATGCTCTTAACACCTGTAAGGGAAGGCTTTATGCAGATAGATGCAAAACGGTAAATGAGCACAGCTAGTAGCTGAATTATTCTACATGTAAAACTCTATTTTTGTCATCTTACAGCCATACTCTCAGAAGACAGAAATTCCAGTGAGTCTGCCTGGAAGAATAAATTTTCTATATCTGCCCTAAACACTCCAGAGCCAGCAATGATGCATGAGCCTTTAGTTGGCAGCCAGAAAAGGAAAGCAAGGAAAACTAAGATCACACACCTTGTCCGAACAGCAGATGGTCGAGTGTCACCAGCAGGAGGGACACTGGGTAAGGAAATTGGAGTTTAACTTGTGTTAAAACTGAATGGTTGGAGAAGGTTGGGGAGTACAAGCAACCTATCGGGGAAGTATTTTTCAATTAGCTTGTTTTCATACCTGCTTAGAAAGGTCATTCTTTAAAACATAGGTATCAATCAACTGGGAAATCAGTGGGTCCATAATGGCCAACTTCTTTTGCTTGAATGCCCAAATCTGTCTTCTCTCCCTCAGTATTTCTCTTTTAAGAACTGAGAGCTGATATAGAGGAAAACGGTTACCATTAATCACAGAATCACAGAATTTTCAGAGTTGGAAGGGACCTCTAGAGATCATCTAGTCCAACTCCCCTGCTAAAGCAGGATTGCCTAGAGCACATTACTCAGGACTGCATCCAGGCGGGTTTTGAAAATCTCCAGAGAAGGGGACTCCACAACCTCCCTGGGCAGCCTGTGCCAGTGCTCTGTCACCCTAACTGTAAAGAAGTTTTTTTGTGTGTTGGAACGCAACTTCCTGCGTTCCAACTTGCACCCATTGCCCCTCGTCCTGTCACTGGGAACCACCGAGAAGAGTGTGGCTCCATCCTCCTTCAACCCACCCTTTAGATATTTGTAAGTAGTAATAAGGTCTCCCCTCAGCCTTCTTTTCTCCAGGCTAAAAAAGAGTCCCAGCTCTCTCAGCCTTTCTTCATAAGGAAGATGCTCCAATCCCTCAATCATTTTGATTACCCTTCGCTGGACTCTCTCCAGCAGTTCCCTGTCCCTCTTGAACTGGGGAGCCCAAAACTGGACACAGTATTCCAGTTGTGGCCTCACCAGTGCCGAGTAGAGGGGGAGAATGACCTCCCTCGACCTACTAGACACACTCTTCCCTATGCAGCCCAGGATTCCATTGGCCTTTTTGGCAGCAAGGGCACACTGCTGGCTCATTGACAATTTACTATCTACCAGGACCCCCAAAGCCTTCTCCTCAGAGCTATTTCCCAGCAGGTCCACCCCTAACCTATACTGGTGCCTAGCATTCTTCCTCCCCAGGTGCAGGACCCTGC